>NC_048899.1:10888152-10953708 GCF_011077185.1 Oxyura jamaicensis | reverse complement strand
GGAGGGAGGGCCCGGGCCGCGCCCGGCGGCGGGGCTGCGGGCGGCCGGGGCGCCCCGCTGCAGCCGAGAGGCGTGGGCCCGCCCGGCGCTGGACGGAGCCGGATCGTGCGGCTCCCGGGGCGCCGCGATAACGGGCCCGCGGCTGGCGTGCGGCTGAGGCGGCGGCCCGTCGCGGGGCTGCGGGCACCGGGATGGGGGTGGCTGCGCGGTGTCTCGCACGAGGGTTTTATCCCCCCGGTGTGGGGCTGGGGGTGTGTGCGTTGTCGTGCCGCTGCTGCGGGTCTGGCCACCTGCAGCCCCGTTCCTGGCGTGGGATCCGGGAGTGTGTTTGCGCGTCCCCGGCACAGGCTCTGTGATGCTTGCTTTTCATCGTGTTACCTTCTCCCAGAAATGGTCCTTCTCCTCCAGTGAAGGTAGCCACCTGTTTCTTCGTGCTAGACTGAAAAATTCGTATAGAGCTAGAAATTCTGATTCATCCGCTACTTCGCGAATAACTAACTGGGTCTAAAGGCTCTATTTCACCTGTTAAAGTAGTATCTTTGTCCTCGTCATGTTCTGCTCTTAGCCTTGAATGGCCTTTCCCAAGCTCTTGCTGAGTGTAAAGCTCCATATAATTGCCGTTTATTTTTATTAATTAAAAGGCAAATGTTGCCGAACTGAAGTTTAAGCTACTGCTATGTCTGTGTTAGATGCTAAATTCAACATTCATTTCAAGGGTGAGGAAGACTTTTCTTTGTGGTCCAGGACTTCCAGTAAGTGTTTTAGATGCATCTTCAACTTCCCCTTGAAACATACATCGCTGCCCATTGATGGAACTCCAGCTGCAGGCGTAATTGACGAGCTATAGCCAAGTTAGGCATTCACTTAGATTCTTCAGTCTAAGTTGGAAGAACCGAAGTTGGAAACTTGTTCTATTAAAAGAACCAACAATTCTGTCATGTTGTCATGAACTGCTTGTTATAAATATGCATCAAAAGAAACGTGAAATAATTTCATGTGCATGTGGGGTGAAGCTGCTTTTAAAAAAATCCTTTATGAGTTTGCTTTATAGCGATGTGCAACGCTAACATTTAATCAACGAGTTGAGTCTGTGATCTTTTTCACTGTACAGTCATATTTCTGTCCTGATTTGAATCCTAGAAATGCGAACATCTTTGGTATATCTTTTTCCAGAAACTTCTTGACTGTGCAACATGTAACACAAGGTGCTTTCAGGTCCCACATTTAATCACGCACAATTTTGTGAATAATTTTTGTTATCATGCTGCTACTGTGTTTTTGTGACAGCACTGAGTGGCCTGAAATATGCTGTTCTTTTGAATTCTATTAATTAAATCTTGGGTGCATCTATTGCCTAACGTTCTTCTCTCATCAGCTATTCTTTTTCTCCCCAAACCATTAACTAAACTTACAATTGCGTGTTTACAGCTTCGGGAAACTTTATTAACATTTAAAGAGTATCTGTTCTTTCTAATATGAACGTTTTTATGATGTCTTAAAATGATCTGGAAGTAATGTATTACCTATTTTCAGAGGAATAAACATGATTCAATAGTACTAACTTTTCTTTCTAACAATGAATAGCCTTCAAATTATCATGTCCTCCTGCATAACTTAACCACGTTTGTTCCAAATCAATAAGGTGCGCTCTAAGAAGACAGTGAATAGAGTTAGCGATAGAAATATGAGCCGATATTTAGTAGCTATACGATAGCTCGTGTTTCTGCAAGTTGGTGCCATGCTGTTTCCAATTGTATTCTCTGTCAGATGCAGTTTAGCAGGAACTCAGCCTGAGAATGTTTCTGTTAGCTTCAGTTCAGATTGGTGTTTGTCTTCAGTTAAGTTATTCCGAGCAATGCAGTGCGTTTCCATTTCTGGGTAAATGCCGATGGGCACTTGTTTTGCTTATTGGGGGGGAAATCAGTAAATCTTAATGAGCAACGGGAGTCTTGTAGGGGGATGATCCTCATATTTTAAGGATTTTTTTTTCTTAATTGAATTCTAGATTATTATACTCAGTGTTTGTTAGGTTGATGGACAGTACTAAAACATTCATCAGCTCAATTACCTAAGTGTGAAAGTAAGTCCTAATATCTTATTAAGCAAATTGCGAAAAGATCAGGGAACATTAACTCTTTATCTTTCTTCTCTGAGGCCCACTGGCTTTAGACATGTTTATAAGAGCTGCGTTCACATAGCATGAACTTCCACTAATCAAGGCAGTTGATTAATGAAAAATATCCAAGCCAGGCAGAGCTGCCATCCCAAAGTGTTAGGCCTAGGGACCTTTCTTTATTCAGTCAGTGCTCCCTGTCTACCCAAATTGTATCTGCTTATGCAGAAAGCCCGATCCTTCAGCAAAACCAAAGTAACTTCATTGTTTTGTTTCTGTACACGTGACTATCTGGCCAGTGGGCGTCTTGTTCTCATTTGATGTTGTTGAGTCAATCGGTCCTCACTTCTCACACGTTTTTCCTCTTACACAGTTGCTACCTTCTTGTTTATTCTAAGTTAATTTCATACCTTCCTCAGTTTGTCTTAGACATCAGTTCCAAACACGTAGCTTAGGACATCAGGAAAAAGTGTTCAGCATTAAGCTTTTTTAAAGAAGAAATCAGAGCTTCGTGCTGCAGGTTTTGCATTCTTCCTTATTGTTCCCTCTGAAACTGACCGTGTGTCTTCTAGGAAATGGAACAACCACTCTAGGAAGCAGTGGAGTGTCAGCAGTGAAGAAGTTGTTCCTGTTTTCCTCTTTGCCAGTTTTTGGGGCTTACAGCCTTCAAATATTCTGGACTACAAGTTACAGTTCTCTTGCAGAATCTACTGAATCACTTTCTGGTGATTCTGCTTCCTTAATGGGGAGGAAAGTTTTATTTTTTCAATTTTTTTCTCCTGCAGTCTCTTCATTATTCAGTTTTATTTTTTTACAAATGTTAAATTCTATGGTGGCATTACCGAAATACAGTTGGTAAGAACACTTTTGAAAGTGGTCTCTAATGGTGCAGTATTAATTACTCTTGCTTCATCTTTCTTCTTCTGCATTACAGGAAAGTGAAAAGATAACAAAAAGCTGTTCCAGTCTCTCTGGGTAAGTGGAGTGATGGCTTTTTCTTCTAAAATGGAGTTGTTGATTTTCTTTACTTGTAAAAGTATTACTTTTACTTACTCACTTTACATCTTGTAAGTGATGTATTCCACATATAAACATCTGATTTTTACTGAAAGCAAAACTTGTAAGGTTGACTGTCTCCACGGGAAATTGGAAATGAAGATCAAATATGGGAGGTGGTTAAAATTTATGCTGTACAATGCTGTATTCAGTATTGCAAGTATAAATTTATTTTGATTTGCATTGACTCGTTTGGCTGCATGAGAAAGCCAGTGCTTTTAATTTTGGAGTGGTTAAATTTGGAAAACAAAAATAGCTATTTCTTTTTCTCATCTAAAGAGGCATCTCTGCTAAAATTCCTGTGTAGAGCCAAGCAAATCACATTTTAGTTCTTCAGGTAACTGTTAATGTTGTTCTTGACTTTTACCAATATGTTCAGTCCGCTTGACTTTATTTAAAAGTGAACGTGGAGATGAAAGAGTTAGGCACTTCAAGTAGAAATCGTAGATTGATAAAGACTTTGAAAATTTTTGACCTTGCCCTTTTATGTTACAATTTTCTTTTATAAGATGAAACTTTGGAGTATGATCTAAAAAATCTTATGCTACTAACTTAAAGCAATTGCATGCTATGATGAGGTCTGCGTTAAAGCTTACAGAGGGTTAGTAACTATCCACTAAGAGTTTATGGTGCAGTAAAAAGGGGCACAATCCCAGATCAAATGTAAAGGATAAAAATAAATGTTGAATGTGCATGGTTAGTCTTGAGGAAATGCAAGCATCTGTAGAAAAATACATCATTGATGCTGTAACTGAAGCACTCTGTGATGTACAGACGTAGGAGAGACTTAATGCTGACAGACTACCACTGTTCTGATTTGTGTCCAAAGGCTAATACATTTTTTTAGTCCCACTTGCTCGTTGTGTTTTCTAACCAGAATGTATATATGTGTCTGCAAGTGGTCAGCCTAGCTGCAAAATTTGGGTTTGCAACACATGTAAGCTGGCAGACTGAGATTGTCCTCGATGGACTGTCCAGTTCAGGTGCGCAGGGTGACACTTAGGAGAATGTCCGCTCTTTCTTGCTTGCAGGCCAGCAGAGGAATGCTGAAATATAAAAATTCTAAGGGATTTTGGTGCTTTTGTTTGTTTGTTTTGGTTTTCCTTCCAGATTTTGCCTGTGTATAGTTGTGTCTTCTCAGCAGATCGCATCCTTTTAATATTCCGTTCAGTTCGTTTTCTTCTGTGCTGTTTGTGTCAACTCCAAAATTGCAGGAGGGCGCTCTATCGATACAGGGTTTAGAATAAAATTACTGGGTAAGGCTCCATAGTCCAGGAACAAGTTAAGGCATAAAAGTCTTTTGGCAAATAGCATGCTTGATGCTGATAAAGAGTTCAGAGGCTTTGGGAGCAAGTCTGACAAATATTTATAGGTGTTTTTGCAGGAATTATTAATACACATGTATACATTTTAAACAGCTATTTAAATGTTTAATAGAAAAAAATAGAAATGAGGTGTCAGTTGGGTTTTCCATGCTCCTGATGTGTAGGGAATTAAGAGAAAACAGAACATTTACCAGTAAAATAAGCCAACAAGACATTGGTTAAGTGTACTATTCTCTTCTTTTACAAGTTGTCTGCAGGAACATATTTTACAAGCAAGCCGCGGAGGATGCAGTAATAGTTTCCAGAAAGTGTACTTTAAATGTTTAATTGAAGTCTTATAAAAATATACAAATGATTGTTGAAGCTATTTTTGTGGCACACATAGATGAACTCTAGTGTGGTGTTTCACAGAAACACCTTTATTTTTTAAATAAGCACATTGTCTTAAATATTAGTAAAATGTTTGCAAACCCTCCTGTTATTATTTCTCTCTGTATTATATGCATTTTAAACCTGTATACATACTTACAAGTATATCGTTTACTGTGCTGTTTTGCCTCCAGGATAATGACTGACGAGGCATATGACATTTTAAAGTACTTTCACTTCAATCTGTTTTTTCTTTGTACTGTAGATATAGAGCAAATGAACACCAAAAATGTTAGATTGCGTTCTGATTTTAGTATCAAAATTGATTCTACTGCTGAGCTTATTTGATGCTTTTCCTGTTCAGCTCTGATTCTGTTTCTCACTGAGAATTTATAGGTTTCTTTATGCTACCAAAAGAGTTCAGGATTGGAAGGCTTGTAGAAGAAGGCTGTACTTCAGTGGATTGTAATAATAATTATTTCACTGAAGTATTTGGTTTATCTGAAGAGATAAAGTTAAGGCTGGAGTTTCATTTTCAGATGGAATTGCTTCAAGAGCTATCTTTTTTTTTCTGGTTGACAAAGTGTTTGCTAGTTACTTGGTTAGCAAGTGAAGATGCCTATAGTTTATCTGTAGCATTTGGATTAGAAAGTCGCATGGGTTGGGTGGGTAATGCTTTTTTCAAGATGCCATTTATCTGTCCTCTGTATAATGACACGTTAGGTAGTGTAAGAGAGAAAGAAACTAGATCCTTCCTTAGCCTTCTTTCTCCAGGCTGAGCAAACTTAGCTCCCCGCTACTCCTCTTGTATGCAAGAGTCCAGCCCCCTAACTATTTTCGTGGGGCCCCAGTTGGTATCTCTACAGTTTGTCATCTGCCGTGTTTCCGAGGGCTCAAAGCTGGACACAGTACTCCAGCTGTAGCATCGTGAGTGCCAAATAAAGGAGAATAATCACTTTCCCTGCTCTGCTTGCAGTGCTCTTGCTAATTCAGCCCAAGATGCTGTTAGCTTTCAATGCTGCAAGTGACGTGCTGCTGAATCGAGTTCAGTTTGTTGTCCTCCAGGGGTTACAGGTTCTGCCCCAAAGCTGCTTGACAGTCATTTGGCCCTCCGCCTGTAGTGCTGCATGGAATTATTTTGTTCTAGGTGCGAGCTTTGCATTTGTCTTTGTAATAGGTAAATACAATCCTTACTGATGTGGCTAGACTAATGAATGTGAGCCCTTTGTTTTCCCATCCTGTCAGATCCGGTTTCTATTTAGATTTATAATGTCCAAGGTCTTGTTGGAATGCATGAGTGAACTTGTTTTCTCTTTTATGTGCAAAAAAATTAGTGCTTCAAGAGACGTTTTTTTCCTCAGATGTTAGCTGGAATCCCTTTACAAGGCAGTATCTCACCAAGTTCCTTGAGGTCTGCAGTCAAGTAATGTTAGAAAGTTTAGGACGTGAATTTGCCTCCAACTTTTTTTCCACTAAGTTATCCAGGAGGACAACACTTTGTTTTCTTTTCTTTATAAACAGGATATTCAAAATTCACAAGCTTCACAAACTAAAACATGAAACCAGGTAACTGCTTCATGTGAAAATGCATGCTTTGGTAATATTCGTTTAAAAGAGAAAATGGACAGACAGGAAAAATTCATCTTTATAGATTATGACCTAAGAAAAATGCTAACAGTGCTAGCAGTAGATTTTTATGGCTAATACTACGCACTTGTCAAAGACTCACAACAAGCTATATTAACATATAATACTCTGTAAGCAGTTTTGTTAATCAAAATCTTCATCCTTTGGAATAAAAAAAAAAAAAATCATCTTCAGCCACTTCTGATAAGGATATAACTTCTGTTCATCATGTATATCCATGTATTGCAGCCGTACTTCGCTATATGGTGCCCCATGATCAAGATTTAACAAAGCTAATTCCTTTGAAGACCTAAAGGAGACTGACCCTGCTATTTTTGAACCTGCATTAAAAAAAAATAATCTGCTTTGCATAGCTGAACATTGCAAGTGCTTATGGAATGGCTTTTAAGTGTCTGTGGAGTTTGAAATAATGTACGGTAATTAGGGTGGGATCCTAAAGCTTCATGGAGAAAAACCTTAGTTTTTATCCTAAAACTTTAGTCATGGGTATTAAATTTGCATATGACATTGTTAGCATTTTTTAATGGTGATAGTACCAAGTTCATAGTTTTAACGGTTCACGAAATATTTCACCTCTTCAGAAACTTGAGACGGGTTATGGACTCTCTGCAAAGAACAGCAGAGCAATCTCCATCCCTGATTTGCTTTGGCATCCTGTCCGCAGGACATAAATGTTTCCCTGAGTTGTCAGTGCCAAAGACTCTAAAGTTTCTGGCAGCCATTCACCTCTTCTTGGCTTGTGATCTCCGTCTCAGTATCCTCGTTCTGTTGAATGTATATATTTAGAAGTGACGCTGGAATCTACCCCCTCCATGTTTTTCTTCTTTGCTATTTGGTGCCCATGGCCAAGGACACTGGGCTCTCCTTCTCCTTGAAGTAATATCCTTTGCAGTAGTTTTTACCGTCAAGTCTTAGAGAAAAGGATCAGGTAATATATGCCCTGCAGATATGAATCTCTGAGGTATTACGTCTTAAATGGTTTGCTTAGGCTTATTTGAGCTGTTTTGTGCCTAGCGCTAAATGGTGTATATTCTTAGTATGGTTAGGCAGCTTTCAAAAGCCTTACAACTTTTCATGACTACACTGTTGGGGGAGAGATGGATTTATTCTGCTTATGATCGTTAATCACAAAGACATCTTTATACATCAAGCCAAGCTGAGGTCAGAACTAACAGTGTTAGATCTCCATACAAATACCCATGCTTAGAGATGAACGCGTTTCTTCCAGAGTAAACATTCAGATGGGTTAAGAGTGCTTGTCATCTCCTGGCTAATTAGATAAATTGGTGCTTTTTCTTTCCCTCCTGTTACTTGACCTTAAAATGAAATAACTTTAGTGATTAGTTGCTCATCACTATTGGGTTTACTGATGTGACAGTATCATAATTTTATATGTTTGCTGTACCAGCACTTCATTATTTTTAGTCTTGTCACACTATCTCCATATTAGTATTATGCTTGTCTAGCACAGCTTGACCTAATCCCATGCATGTCCCTCTTTCTCTTCCCAAAGTGGACTGATGCTACCTTGTAGAATGAGAGTGTGATGGAGAAATGCGCTCTCCTTTCTCTTCTCCTGCCCTTTCTCATTCTCCCTAACCCAGAAAACAGAGCCAGTGGATACATTTTGCTTTGCGGGAACCCAGAAAAGGAAGGGGCTGAGGGAAAGGCTCATGCTACAGTAAAGTCCAGGACAGTATTAAAAAGCAGCAGAGCCCAGTATGAACTTGAGAGATCTTGCAGCCAAATGATTCAGGAGCAGAGAGCCCAAAATTAAGAGATGAGGGACACTTAAACCTCCTGGCCACAGCTTCTAAAAAAAACACCTTGACCACTTATTCAAAAAAAAATCAGCACAACAGCATTGATAATTGATAGAATTACAAGGCTTTTTGTACTGCTATCATTGAAAAATGCAAGTAAGTCACCACATTGGTACCCAGGCATACAGTACAGATGTGTTCTGGTCTTATCAATGGAGTAGGGGGAGGGTGGGACAGCAGATCTGCGTGAATTTTTTTCCTTGCTCTGATATGAGAACAAACAATGTATTTCTTTTCATTCTCTACTTTACCTAAAGCTTCCTTGCATGATTTTACCTAAGTTAGAGCATCTGAAATGAAAATACCTTCTTTGCTTGTAAAAGCTTCTGTGGTGCAACAATTTGTTGCAGGCATCCAGCTATGAAATAAAGTAATTGGGAAAAAATCTGTAGTTTGAACTATTTTAATTTTTCTTGGTGGTATCCTTGAAACTTTATTAGTTTTGTTGTTGCCCTCCATGAACTTTAAGGCTAATATGAGGGCTGATTTTTATTTTTATTTTTTTTACTTTTGTATGGGAGTTCACAGTTCAAAAATGAGGGGTACTGGAAGTAGTTTGTCCAAAAGAATTAATAGTAGAAGCACCTTTTTCTTTCTGAGAGAGGCAATACTTAATCGGTGGATATGGTGAGGTAAGCGATTTCTTCAAAAAACTGTTGTATTTCCGTATAAGATGTCATTTATAATTACAAAATCATGAATTGTTGCATATTTAACAGGCATAGTAATTAATATCTTCTTTCAATTACAGTTAATTGCCATGAAAAGGAGGATATGATAGCTTGCCCTATGAAACAGGTTTATATGTGAAATCTGGCAGGTATGTGTATCAGTATGTGTGGTAAGTATGCAAATCAGCACAAAATATAAGAGCGTTAGTATTTATTACTTCATTCTTAATGTTTTTCGTCTGTTAGTAATTCAGTTGTATAGCTGTGATGTTACTAAAGTACACATTTTTGTAGTTACATTTGTAAAAGATGACATAAAGGGCATCTGCTAACTTTGCATTACAGATTATTGAAAAAAACGACAAAATCAATCACTTTCATCTGTTGGCAGTGTATGCAGCTCAGTATTATCCACTTCTTTGTTCTTTTTGGGGGAAGGGAATTGGGTAGTGATCACAGTGTATGTTCATTTCAGTAGCAAGCTGTCTTACTGTGTTTTCAGATATCTTCTGCAATTGATCATTTTGCATACAAATACTTGCCTTTCTGACTGAGATGCACACTTTAGACCTACTATGTTTCTGTTTGGTTTTGTGTACCTTGCAGAGTTTGGAGTCCAGATGCTACTTATGTCCTGGTTACTTAGATTCTTAGTGCAGCTAGAAGGCAGAAGTACTAGAATATTAAATCTCCTGTGGATGTTGATGTATTCATAACTTGTTGTGATATTAGTAAAATGTTTTCCACTCTTTTTAATACAGGTAGCACAACGACCTGTGGAATATGAGTGATGACAAACCCTTCTTATGCACTGCCCCTGGATGTGGCCAGGTAATGGTCTGACTTGAACTTACTAACATTGATAAAGTAAAAGTAAAATAGTGAAATGTATTTCAAGGGACTGAAGAAAAGGGGGTTTATGATGATTGGCAGAAAGTACCATGTTTTCCAGTTTTGCTGAAAAGCAGGTGACAGCAAGAAGTTCTAGCATTTTAATTGTGTTCAGAAAAATGGTATCCATACAAGGAAAAGATAATTTAATTACCCTTTCAGAGCTGAACACAATTGCATTTGTTAACCCTGCCTTATTTGTTTTCATGCATGTATATATATATACACACACACATATTTTCATATTCACTAAATGTAGTTTGTATTAGGTAAGCTGCATTTTTCAGAATATTTCAATGTTAGTGGGGAGCTCATCGTGAAGTTTGCAGGCATTCTGTGCTTAAATCTATGGAAAATGACAATTTTCTTTCACTTCAGAGTAGTTTAGCACTGATTAATCTTCACATCTGTGGTGACTGCAAATATAAAATAATTCTTATTTATGTATGTTTTTGTTTATGGGAGATGCTAGAAGCATACATGCCACAAAATGTGTTTTGAATCCTACAGTGCTTGTAACATTCTGTCAAATAGCATTAGTAGATACAGCACTAAGTGAGCAGAAAATAAAAAATACTATTAATGAATGCTTTAACAGATGGTTGCTTAAATGGAAGTGGTCTTAACACTTTTAATTTAGTAACCTGAAAATGAATGAATTTACATTTATCTGCTGCGTGAGATTGACATCCCTGCTGCATTTTTAGAGAACTAATTTCTTAAGCTGGATTTTTTCCATTATATTAGTGCACTTGGATTTATTTGGATTTTGAGTTCAAAATATTTCTATTCTTATTCTGAAAACATAGTTTTTATGATGACTGACAGTGTTAATGTTATATTAATAGAACGTTTTGTATTTAAAGCTGGAAAGAACTAAGATTTCTTATGTCTAATACATTCAGAGACATGAAAAGTAACAGAAGAGGAGTGCCTTCTCCTAAGCAATGTTTGTCATCATTCTGCTTGAATCTCATTTTGATGTAAACTCCGTCAGAAGTGTTTTGGCAACTAAATCTCATATAAGAAGCATCATGGGGCTACAGCAATCCTTGATTGAAGTGAAGGAGAAGTTTATGTCCCGGAGAATGGGCAAAGCTTCTCCAGATGCCAGATCATGCTATAGAATAGAGAGAGGGAGTCTGGATATGGAGAACCTGTTCCCTCCAAAGGAGCCTTTCCATCACATAGTGCAGACAGATGTATTTGAGGCTTACTGTGATAAACAGCAGTATTTGTGGCTTATGCTATATCTAGACATAAGACATAGGAGCTATGGATAATTGGACATTCGGTCCTTGGCAAGGGGAGTTTTAACAACAACAAAAAAAGTGTCTGGCCTGTATTATACTGCCTTTCAGTAATCTTGCATTTTAAAATCCCCTTTCAGCTCCATATGTACATTTCCTTTCTCGCAGAAATATTCTGGATAACTGTGCTGTGAGGTCACCTAAGCTTTCCATTTTGTTTTCTGAAAAATGATGTTTTATGGGTATCATATGGGACATATGTGGAGTGACTTGAGCAACTGGGGAAAAATCAGAAACATAATTTGGGTCCCAAATGCTCATCAAGGAAATTAAGAGAATATTTTGTAGACATGTTCTTGTTAGGAAGCCTGTATCTGGGGAAACCTTTTTTTTTAGATTATCTCAATTGAAACACTAACTTTACCTACAGTTACAGAGACATAGTGAATTTCAGGTTAATAGAAGAAAGAATTTTCAGCACATAGTTTGTCTACTTACTGCTTCTTTCACAGAGTATACCTCAAATTTTGGAGCAAGTATGCAAAAAAAAAAAAACTGCTGGGATGCATCTATTGAGATTTCTTAAATTGCCTTTTAAATTGCTGATAAGTTTAGTTCGTTCACAGCCTTTCAGTTGTCTGATGTTCCAGCGTTTCCTATTCTCCCTGCCTCTTATGTTATGTAGTAAGGTGTTAGGGGCAGGAGCTATACTTTATTTTGGTTTTATGCTATTAAATACAGTAAGTTTGTGATTACAGATAATTCTTTTTATTGTGATAATACAAACAATATGGAATTGAAGTAGTGATAATCAATTACTAAACACTGTCAAGATTTGTTAGCATAGCAAATGGCTGCTTGCTAATGGCTGATGTAGTCTGCAGCACTCTGCAACTTTATCATAGACTTTTGATGAATGCGGGTACTTACACTACCATTTCACTGCTTCTGATACTATTTGGTTACTGTGAACAATATTTGAGTTTTATAATATTTTTCACCTGGTAATGTTGACCAAGGAACAAATCATAACTTCCTAAGAGTTGTCTGTTAACAGAGTAACAACTGTTTTACACGTTGTAAAAAATGCCTTTCTGTAGAGTTGTGTTAACTGTGTTCACATTCAAAATTACAACTGTTTCTTAAAACTTTCTGCCACAGCGTTTTACCAATGAGGATCATTTGGCTGTCCATAAACATAAACATGAGATGACACTGAAATTTGGTCCGGCTCGTAATGATAGTGTCATTGTGGCTGGTTAGTATATACTTTTATAACTAGTTTATTCACTTTTCTGGTGGAATGTGCATACATTTTATGTATTTTCTGTATTTAATGCATAGACTTATATTATGACACTATGCAATATATTTTCTTCAATGTAGTGGTCTGCATCACATGTAGTAAATGTTTTCTTACATAATTTCATTGAAATCTGAAGCCAGTTATTCTACTTAACAGTTACTTAACTTTTATTTAGATCTGATACATGATTAAATATCTTTCAATAATCAATACTTTAAGAATTAATTAACTTGTGTAGTAAGCATTCAGTAAAGAACATGCTCTAATAAAGGCTACACCTAACAGGATCTATAACTAGGTTATGCAATATTTAAGGTTTACTTTCTCATTGACAGTACGTCTCTTAAATTTTAAAATGCCTGGAGTTTTTACATGCTGTGATGACATTCATAGGATCATAGAATATCCCAAGTTGGAAGGGACCCACAAGGATCATCAAGTCCACCTCCTGGCGCCACACAGGTCTACCAAAAAATTCAGACCATGTGACTGAAAGCACAGTCCAAACGCTTCTTAAACTCCGACAGGCTCAGCGCCATGACTATGTCCCTGGGGAGCCTGTTCCAGTGCGCGACAGCCCCTCTGGGTGAAGAACCTCTTCCTGATATCCAGCCCGAACCTCCCCTGTTGCAGCTTGACATCATTCCCTCAGGTCCTATCACTGGTCATTAAAGAGAACAGATTGGCGCCTGCCCCTCCACTCACCAATTAGGACATTAGGAGAATGAACCAGTAATGATCATCCTTGAATGAAATAGTAGAAGAAAAATAATAATCTTGGTTTTAATTATTGGAAGTATTTTTTAGTTTAAATTCCAACTACGTTTATTGTATTTCCACCTCTGAATTCATATCGTATTCTTGGTCATTTGTAAGTACTTTTTTTTTTTTGTCAAGGATCAGAAGTAATTGCTGATGGATCGTTGCAATCTATACTTCAAAGCCCTTCAATGAAGATAGCACGTGCTAATCATGCTAAAGTTAGAGTTGGAGTGTGTTTTTTTTTTTTTTCAGTGGTGGAAGAGTCTAAACGAACTTGCAAAGGTTTTCAGACATCTTCAGAACATTTTTCTTTTACATGGCCAACTTGCTAGGATGAGCAGACAAAAATGAAGTTACTCTTAAGCCAGTAGTTAAATGTTTTAAAGTTCTGAACGTGATCCTCAACAATTAAACCATAAGGAAAGGACCTTCACAATAATTGTGAGAGGATGAAACCATGGCGTCATTCCAACTTTTTGCAACCATGTTCTAGTGTATAAATAAGCTGTAGTCATAAATGCTACATGATGTTAGTGAAGATGCGTGTCGTACCACTTAGGATATTTCAAATGCAGTTACTTTGCAGCAAATATCTTTGACCAGATAATAATATTGAAATAAGGGGAATTTACATAGTACCGAAAATTTCATAGAAAGACCTTTTTGAAAATGGAAGTAATAAGCAAAATACCAGAATTGTTCTGATTCCAGCTCAGTTGTGTGGCCATCATAGGAGCCAGTACAGTCTTGTGTGCAATATCACACTTGAGAGTAATCACTGCTGTTTTCACAATATGAGAAGAAATAAGCAATATAAGAAGAAAAAAGCAAACTGTCGCAATATGAGAAGAAAAAAAGCAAATTATCTGTGAGCTTTAAATACACTTTTGTTTTTATTAAAGCCTTCATGTAAGCGTTATCTTTGTTTGTAACTAGAGCCTGCTAGCCCACCAAAGTGCTCTGCTATGCTAGACTAGGCACTTGAGAATAGCTCCCTCTGGTCGCCGGACATGGACTGAAGAAAAGCTTTGTTAACCATCCAGCACTGCAAGGGGCTTAGTGGTTTGCAGATTTGAATTGCTTGTCTCCAGCAGGTGGAGTTTAGCTTGTGGTCTGTTTTTCTGCAAGACAGAAAAGAGTGTGTTTTCAAGACATAACAGAATTCTTAACCACGTCATTTTTCTTTCCCCCGTATCTGTATTCTTCAAAATGAGACAGTTTTCTCTGTATATAATTGAGAGGCTAGTTCTCTATCAAAATGACAAATGAATGTCGGCTTACAAAAATTAAGAATATTAATGTAAATGCCATATATTACTATGTTTTATAATGCATGTGATCTTTCACTTCTCTGTGTTAGCTGCTTTTTATTAATATCTAGATGATCTTTGCTGGCTAAGAGAACAGATAATTCTGTCTGAAATGAGCAAATTTTGTGAAAGGCTGATGGGGGGAAAAAAAGGAACTGCCATTCTATCACAACTATAGGATTTGGGGGTTTATGACTTTTATTACAGGTTTATGACTTTAATTCCAGGTAGGTGCACTGAAGTACTTCAGTAAAGAATTTCTGTTGGCATTCTTTTAATTGCATAGTTCATCTTTTGAGAATGTTACTATAGCATACATCATGAGAAAAGCTGAACAAATCTGTTAAGTATTAACTTTAAGGTTTTCTTCTTTTAACCAGTCTTCAAAATATGTAGCTGATTAACAGTTTACAGGAAAATGGAATGTAGGAGCACCCCAAACATTCAAAAATACTTAGTTTTCTACACTTAGTTTTCTGAAGAAAGTGAAGTAATTTTGAAGTCAATTGCTAAAGAGCTTCAAGTGTTAATACTCACACTGATCCGCTATAAAGTCATTTAGAGTAAGTAACTAACTCTATTGATACCATCTTTGATAACTGTAAATACAGGTTTCTTAAATTTATAGGTTACCTTGCTATGATCATATTATTTTTAAGTAAAGTTAAAGGAAATCCTTTGTAACATAAAATTGACTTTATTCATATTTTTTGACTGTTCCTTAGTTAGTCCGGGTTAGTTTTAGTGAGTTACTGATACGTAATTATATGAATGCGTATCTTGATAATATGCTGGTGCTGTCTGCTTTTACTCTGAAAAATATTTACAATACATATGTTCACCATAGTATTTTTAACAATAAATTTTGGGGGTTTTTATAAACTTCATTTCAGATCAGACGCCAACACCAACTCGATTCTTGAAGAACTGTGAAGAAGTGGGCTTATTCAATGAATTAGCAAGTCCTTTTGAAAATGAGTTTAAAAAGGCTTCTGAAGATGACATTAAGAAAGTATGTTCAAATACTTTTCTTTTCAGGTCTTCTACTGTTTTTATATCAGAAGTTCCATTTAAGAAGAGAGCAAACTTGAATTTATATATTGCCTTTTAAACTATACCAGTAATCACTGTCCAGCTGCTTGTATGTGTTCTATGGGGAGCATACTTAAGGTTACCCTTCTGAAGATTGGTTTACCTGAATTTACATAGATAGAATGGACAGTGGGCCATAATGACTTTGTCTTAGTTCTTTAAGTATCTGGTCTAAATCTGTTTAAGTTAATCATTAGCTTGGTTGAAATTTCCTTAGTCCCTGAATAAGCAAAAAAGTCTGAGAATTAATGAGTTTTTGCAGAAAGAATAAAAGTGAAAAGAATAGTATGTGAACACTGATTATTTAGAATGTGTTTAGATTTAAAATAGCAATGTTATTCTCAGAATCAATAATAACAATAATGAGATTAAACACTTTGAGTAATTCTGCCTTTGGGCAATTACCTGGTTGATTTCCATAGACAGTGATATAGAACAAAACACCCCCCCCCCCCCCCTTTTTTTTTAATATTCATATGTACAGATTTTGTAGAATCTGTTTTTTGTGTTTCAGTAAAGATTTTAGTACGCACTTACAAATAGAATGTATTGTTACCCATTCCTGACAAAAACAACAACTCCTCACCTGTGCTTTATTCCTACAGCTATGCCAAATAATGATTTTTTTTTTCTGCGGCATTATAACTTTTCTTAAAACTATTTGTATGATAATAACAGTTCTAGCACCAATACTGTATTTTCTGTGTACTTTACCACTGTCTTAGAGGAGGTTGTAGGTATCACAAAATATTTAAAACATTTCAACAACTTTTTGAATTGATACTCATTATCCAAGCTGACAAGATGAAACACAGTCATACCATGTATCTCTGGTTGATTAACATAAATAACCAAACATTGCAAGGGGTGGGAAATTTACCATAATAGCACACTTCCTAGGGGTTCATTTTTGAGGGGGAAGGAGGGGATTACTTCAACTTTTTCCTGTAGTGTTTCATATTCAGCTGTAGTGTGAAAAGAGGTTCCACCTTTAACAATCTTCCCTCTTTAACAACGTATTCAGTAGGAAAACTAGGGATTAAGTAGAAAAAAAGCATCTGTAAGAATATAAATGGAAGATGAGCTTTGGGGGAACTTTCTTCCAAAGGTATTTGGACAGTAAATTAGACTGCAGTACAGTCAAATCTATAGTGTTGCTTAAGTATTTTTATAACTCAATTTCTCTGTGGCATTTCAGATGTCCTGGTGGATTTTAGCTGTGTAGTAATACAAAACTTGCTCTTTTTAGGAATTATTTGCTGCTCTAAGCTTGAAATGACTAGCCCAGGGTAGCTTTTCTATTTGGAAAGTGAAGTTAAATTTTTGTGTTTTGTAGCATGTGATACAATCTGCATAAGGATAACATCTTAAGTGTATCTTTTAAGCATAGCATAGTTCTTCCTCAATTATAATTTTCCTTTGAAACTAGAAAAATATAAACTCTAAAAGGGATTTTAATTCTCAAAAATAAGTGCTTTATCTAGCAATGGGAATTGAAAGGCAAAGTCTTACTGAAGACTGGTATTCATGCAGATGCTGGAAAAAATATACTTGAGTGGTAATGCACCTGTATCAAGATCTTCCAAATATCAGCACCTATTTGTTAATATAATACTGATATTTCTCCTTAGTTACTTATGTTTTCTTACATACTTTAATTTCTTAGTGATTGACTGATTTTGTTTTATACTATTGATATTAGATGCCTCTAGATCTGTCTCCTCTTGCAACACCAATTATAAGAAATAAAATTGAAGAACCTTCTGTTGTAGAAACAACTCATCAAGATAGTCCTTTACCTCATCCAGAGTCTACTACCAGTGATGAAAAGGTCAGAGAATGCTTTTTTTTTTTTTCTTTGAGTTCATTATATGAACCTGATAGTCTGTAGGTTTCTTGTATATGTTTATACCCACACTACTTAACTGGTTGTAAGTAAAAGACTTCCTGTTAACTTGATTTGTTGGATACGTACTTACTTTGTTCAATTCTTTAGTTAGCTTTGCCCAGCACAATTATTTCTTTACCCCACACTGGTCATCCAGTAAACCTAGAAAGGAAATAAAAAATAATATTCACACTATGTTAAAAAGGGCTAACAGGGCTCCTTGTTCTGTTTTATGCCTCATCAACTGGTATTCATGAAAAAAACAGTGTAGTTTCTCTATTTTTTTAAATAATGTCAACAGTTTGAGACTTTTCATGTGTACTCTTTTGTGTTTATTCTATGTTTTCTCATAAATTGTTTTGTACAACAGCAGGGGATGTTTTACAAGAAATGTACGGGGATGAATGGGCTGTCTTTCACAATTAAGTATGAAATAATTCTGTTTCAAGATTGATAACCTACAAAACTGATAGGCTGCAGTAGTATGTCCAAAAATTGTGATCCTGGGCAGCTTCTTGTATAATGTTTACTTCAATATCACAGAGGGCTGGATTCCAGGGGTATTGTCCGTCACTAGAGAACGTTGTGATAAAACTAGTTTTAGAATGACTGCTCTGGTAGTACTAGAAATAAATGTTTTAATAAGTTCAATATGTGACTTGCAGTGTTTTTGTCAAATGGAGTTCTCTTAGAAAACACAAAACCAAGCAAAAGCAGTGAAACATTAATTACTTCTATTTCTACTTCAATAAAAAAAAATTAGGAGCAGAGCTTAGTAAGCAATATCGTTGCTCTAGTCAGTTTTTCTATGTGCATCATTAATGGGCGATCTGCATTTGAGGAACACAGATACCTTATTCCCCAAATTAGCAAGACGTTTCAGGATCACAGGATAATTCATGTTGGAGGGGACTACAGCATGTTTCTCATCCAACTTCCTGCTCTAAGCAGAGTTTAGCTCTGAGATGAGACCAAGAAACTCAAGGATTTGTGCATTCACTGTCTTTGGAGGTTTCAAAGTTAGACGATACAACGTCTCTGCAGCATGTTCTAATGCCACGCTGTCCTTGTGGGGAAAATATTTTTCTCTGTATCCAATGTGAACCTCTTCTGTTTGAACTTGCTTCTCTTGTCCTCTCAACAGGCACCAGTTGGGAAGAGCCTTAAGTGTGTGACAGAAAATCGAGGGAGTTTCAGTTTAGATTTGTCTTCAGAAGGCTGTACTGAGATTTGTAAGTTAGCAAAGATGAGGATTCATAGCTAATCAAGGCAATCATGTAGTCAAAAATAGTAAAATTGGTTTAAAAATACAAGTAAAGAGCTACTTTGATCAAGCAAATCACAGTCCAAATCTTAAATCTGTATTTCATAGTTTGGAGAGGCTAGTTTGTTTTTCTCTGCAAATACGTATTCTAAGTACTCAGATTTTGGCAAGAGAAAATATTTTTCAGTAGTGGATCAGTATGTCATTAGCATCATTGCAACTTAAAATTGTATCTAAATGCTTGGCAGTGCTTATAAACTTATTAATGATGTAATTTCAGTGTTGTCACTGTAACAGTGCTGAAGTGAAAAGCTGCTGCTGCTTAATGCTGTTCTGATGTCTGATTGTAGAGACAAGCTGAGCAAGGATGAGGGTGCTGCTTGGAGTGTGCTGCTGCTGAATGTGGCCTGCAGAAGTTGAGAAATGTGAGCAGAGTGTTGCTGTTTTCTCAGTTAGATTTTTATATTCTCCTTCTATAGGTGTATTGAAGGAGGGAAGGTTTGATATTTTTTTTTTTCTTCAGGGCATAGCTGGTTTTAAAATATATATGCCACTGTATTTTATTGGCTGAATACATTTTAGTAGCCTTAAATGATTACAGCCTGTTAATGTATGTGTAAGAAGGTTCTCGTTTCCTTTGTAGTTGTTAAAGAAATTTCTTAGAGACTTTAAAATGATGCTTAATTCTCTTCTTCGCTTTCTGTGGGAGTTCTCTTAGTTCCATTGGGCTTCATGATGTTCTGCTTGGAATAGGCCAAAATATCATTAGAATTTTATAAAGCCTTTTAGCAGTAAAATAATAAGCAATCGAATCCTAATTTATTTGTTGAGAATTTTCAAGCTCATCATAGTTTCTTATTAACAGTGTTTTAAAAGAGGACCCTCAGAGTTTCACAAGTTGTTGCTTAGTTGTTGCCAGATAGCCAGTTCCCTAAGTTAATTAATTAAAACCAATTGTTTTCTTACAGTAGTAGTCAATTGCAGTAACAGTCCTGTCAACCTTCAATTCTGTGTAAAGAATTCCATATGTTCATTGATTGCATTTGGAAGTTATTACATGATGTTTGCTTTTAGATGTAAAATACTTGCAAATATACATCTCTGAAAACAAATCTAAAAATGTAACTATCATCTTCCGTAAAATATTTTCTGAACTTCAGTGGTTATTAGTTTCAAGAACTAAAGGATTGGAGAGGTCCTTTCAGTAAGTCTTCAGTATCTTTGAATAGGCTTAAACTTCGTTCTTGTAAAGGTAAGATCAGTTAGGGTCATTATTCTGCCAATTTATCTCTCTTTTCTTTTTTTGTCCTTGTTCCTTAGCAGAATATATTTTAAAACTACCTTATTTTAGACAAAATGTACACTTTCATAAGAACAATTCTTTGACCAATCTTTATTGGACTGGTGTACCTGTTGGTTTTTACATGTTAATAAAATGATACTTTACAGTACAGTACTTTAGATCCAGTACTACTTAAATCTGCATCTTATGTTAATGCCACATTGTCAAAATAATTAGCACATGCATACATTTTCCAGAGTGTAGCATACAGCAAGTTAGTATAAGAAGAGGAAGCTGAAAATGATTTTTCAACTGAGTAAACACTCGTCAGTAAATGTGTTATTCCTTTGATGATTGGAGATCATTTCTATTCTAAACAAAATGCAAATGCTGTATTTAATAAAAACAGAAAAAAAAGTGTATTCATGTGAGGATTCTTTTTCAAAATACTACAAAATGAAGTTATGTTACTACGCTAATCTTCTGACAGTCACTGAAATATGCTTACCATGGAGTACTTCATGTACATTGCAAATTACTTTTCTCCAAGTAGGGGGTCAAGATGGGGAGAGACTCAGTTCAAAGGCAAGATTTGTTAGAACACGCACTAATGAAGCTCTTGTTATTCATAGTCGATAAGTATTCACACGCTGCTGTAACTTACTCACACATTACCTGGTTGAAGCAAAAGTTGAGAGGCCAATCCCAGCTGTTTGCTTAGAAGTGGAAGGTTGTGCTGACAAGCCAGTTAGTTCTAGGTAGGTGTTTGGAGAGTCGTTAAGGGAGTCTGTTCTTTCAGCAAGTCTGTATATAATCTTGTAGCCTTGGCTCGCACATAGCAGCCGCCGTGTTCTCGGATGCTATTGGGATGATACAGCATGTTGATCGCGTGTGTGCACACTGGTAACTATGTACAGATTCAGCTGGTGTTCAGAGTTTATGCATTGTTGCAAATTCAACAGGGCCCCTTTTCACTGGAACTTAGCAGTTCCTGGGAGACTTTCACATGCTGCCTCTCAGCACATGCTTCTCTTTTTGGCCTTCTCTATTCTACTAGCTATTGTCCTTTCTGCTCACACAGGTGCTTACAAAAGCTGCTCACACAAACCCATAAAGAAGGGGCTGTATTGGCATTCCTGTTGTTGAGAATGTATGAATGTCTGGTTAGTTTACATTTTTGTCTTAAAGCTATTACACACATGGCTTTGTGGCTGCTGTTAGCTAACTGGGTTTTCTGCCTTTTTATATGTGTCATGGATATTCAATTTGTAGTATTCACATATCTACATCTATTTTTATACATATGTATGTGTTTGCCACATGTATGAAAATACTTCACGTGAAAGGAAGAACAAAAAGAGAAGCTCTTATAACTATATTGGCCCTGGTAGGGGCAAACATGGGTGTTCCCGTGTCAGATCCTCACAACAGCAATGGACTTTCTGGTGGCTATGCCAACCTACTTGGTTGCAGTAACAATAACAGGTAATAACGGCAAACAGCAGACAGGAAAGGGTGAAGCTGAGACTAGTGAAGAATGGCACAATATTGATTTTTCAATTAACTATTGCTAAAGTAGATTCAGGGCAAATATTCTCCCCGTATGCCTTTCTCTAATTTCTCACAGTCATGAAGTTCAGTCTCCTTTATGTTTTTCGTATGGCTCTTCTCACAGAGTAAGACCTGTATAGCTGTTACACCAGATTTCTTATTTGCAAAGGAGTGTTTAATCCTGTCTTAAGAATGTGCCTTAGTCTACTCTCTAATTTTTTATTTTTGTTTCTGCAATTCCATGCTGTATTTCTTCTGTTGACTGTACGCTCATCCGTAATCCTAGGTGCTGTGTTCAAATGTTGTAACGTATAATTTTGCTGGATTGATACTGAAGAAATAATTCTTGGCTTTCTCAGTGTAGTTCTCTGTTACTCTCCAAAAGCTCATTCACTGAAAATAGAATCTTCCTTGGGGAAGAATCTGAACAAACTAATAAACCTCGATGACAAATCTAGCCTCTGAACTTCTGAGTGGAACAAGTTTTATCAGCTAAAGTCTTTAATTTTTTAAAGCCTAAAATTTACCAGCCTATTTACAGTTCTATGGAGTGCTCAGAGGAGCATGTTAATTTTCCAGTGGGTATCTGCAAGACAGCTAAGATCCTGTTACTTAAAGCTTTGTTGACGAATATTCAAAAATACTCAAAACTTGAGTTTAATTCAGTACATGGTAGTCAAAGTAGCCAAATGTTACAAGTATGAGATGTTCTATTTGAAATGCTGTTTAACAGTAGAGCAACTAAAAATTCTAGTCTCCAGATCATAGTTCTGTACATTTGATTGTAGTAGTTAGGGTCAAAAGACTAAATAACTTGGAAAAATACTGTCTGAAGGTAAATCTGAAGTCTGTCAATATGAAGGGTTTCCTGAGAAGGAGAGCACTGTTTTTAGTAAGGCATTCCTAGGCTTTCAGAAACAGCAAATACTAGATTCTAATTCATATTGTACTTTTACCTGATCGCTAAGCTAAGACTTATAGTCAGTTTTGTCTACTGTTTGGTTGCAACTAAGGAAATTCAGTTTCTGTGCTCACATCATTTCTGCTGTATGAGGATAACCAGATATTTTGCAAAGCTATCACTCGTAGCATTAGTTACTTAAGTGCTCTAGTTAAGTATGTACAAGTCAGGGGTAAAGGTTTAAAGAAAAGAGATATTTTTTTTTTCCTTTTTACTGAAAAATAAACCTATTTTGTTTTTGTTTAAATGTGCAGCAATGGACTGAAACTGAAATGTACATAAAGACACCATCAAATGTTTTCTTTGTTCAGTTTGGGTAGCCATGATGGTGCAAATACTGCCGCGAGTATGTTGGCATTAAAAAATCTTAATATCTGCTCAAAATTGAACTGTTAGTAACAGTAGACTTATAAATTGAGTCAGAGTTGGTCATAAAACTAAAATAACAAACAATTTCATTTTGGTGGCTTAAATGATTATTCCAAAGTTTTTTTTGATTTTTTTTAAATTGTATAACTGATTTTGCATGATGTTATAGAACTTCTGATTTGTTCTGTTATTTTCCTTTCACAGTCTGAATTAATGATTAATAACTGTATTTTACGAACTCATTGATCTTTTTTTTTTCCTCAGGAAGTGTCACTACAGCAGACTGCACAGCCTACATCAACAATAGTTCGTCCAGCATCGCTACAGGTTCCTAATGTACTGCTTACAAGTTCTGACTCAAGTGTTATTATTCAGCAGGCAATACCATCACCAACATCTAGTACTGTTATTACCCAGGCTCCATCCTCTAACAGACCAATAGTGTAAGTTACATAAATCTCAGTCAAGTTTCTTACAGCTTCTGAAACTCTTTTGTCTTGTTTACTGTTCGTTACTGTTTCTAGAGTTAATGTACAACTTTGAGGTGCTTTAGTGTAATGTGGTGCTTCACTACATACAAAATATACAACTTTCACTACATGTGAAATATAATTCCATGTTCTCCACATCACTAAGTTCATATTTTTAATTGCTAAATAAGTATTACAACTGTTTTAAAATAGATATATACATATATTTATATAATATATAAGCTTGTTCTTTTCTCAGGATAAGTTTTCTTTTATATACATCATTCCTTTTTCAGTCCAGTTCCAGGTCCTTTTCCTCTGCTGTTACATCTTCCTAATGGACAAACCATGCCTGTTGCTATTCCTGCATCTATCACAAATTCTAATGTGCATGTCCCTGCTGCAGTTCCAGTAAGTAAGCATGATGCTATATTAATTTGAAAGTTTAGCAGGTTTGCATAAGTGCAGCATAGAACTTTAAACAGCTGTTTTGGCTTCAGAGGGTAGTGCTGTCATATGCTCTGTATTATGATAACATACTCAGGTTTTCTTCATTTTTATACTTTATCTGGTCAGCTTGTTAGACCTGTCACCATGGTGCCTAGTATCCCAGGAATCCCAGGGCCTTCCTCCCCACAGCCAGTGCAGTCTGAGGCTAAATTGGTAAGTGAAAAACTCCATTATTCCTCAAGAAGACTAACTTGAGAAATTAATTAAATTCTTTTGCATTTTAAGAATGGCTTTAGTTTTCTTTTGTTAGTCTAAAGTCTGCAAATACAAATTTAATTAAACAGAAAAATACCTGCATTTTAGTTATATATAGTAACTTCAGATTCCAGCATGTTAGTTCTGTTGCTAACGGTCATTTTGGTCTTATTTTTTTATCATTCTTTTAAGTGAACTAGATTTTCAACTTAACTCCTTGCTTTTAGTGTAAAAGGATAGGAAACAGTTAAAATAAAGGCAAGAATAGTAGCTTTTCGGTGGTGAATGTCACCTTCAGAGAAGCAGAATATAGCTGCTCCTAAATGATATGATGTTAAAAAAAATAGAAAATAAAGTTGTGTGTGTTTTTTGTCTGTATTTTTATCTCAAATTTGGCAAGTTTTTTCTGTAATATGCATTACTGGCATACTTAAGAAATTGTATTGTGTGGAAGTTGTTTCTGTTGTGTGTGGACTGTTTTCTGTGGGGTACAGGGTAATTAGGGAAAATCATGACTAAAACAGGCAGAGGTTTTTTTAAAAAAATAGTGATCACGTAAGGCGGTAGTTTGAATTAACTTGAAAAAAAATCTGCTACGTTAAGTACTTGCTTTGCTGGTTTTTTCTCTTTTTTTTTTTTTTTTTTTTTTTTTTGCTTGTTCCAACTTTTCAGAAGCAATAGAAAACAGAAAACTATGATTAAACAATAACTACATATCAACAAAATGCCTGTATCTGTTCTCTGGAGTAATGGGGTTCCAGTAGAGTGGGAACACTAGTCCACATTCACCACGTACTAAAAATACTATGAAGAGCTAGTCATCAGTGCGTTGACTCTTCCTAGTTCTGTCAGGTTATCCTTCATTTTCCTCCTTGGTTGAATGTGGTAAGTTTTAAAACAGTGTAGAGAGGGACAGGAGGGAAAAAGGTCCGTTTCTGTGCATCTTTGTGCCCCTAGGAATGGAGTAAGCAATCTCTTCATAGCTGAGAAAATGTAAATGTAACCAGGTCTAAGGGGGTGAATTTATCTTAAATGTGGGAGAGAAGAATTTAAGAAAATGAAAGTGAGAACTCCGCCCTGCCCCACCCCACCCCTGCTGGCCAGAAGTTGCGCATTTAGAGTTAGGAGACATGCGTTAACTTGTGCTTTGTGAAATCAAGGAGAAAGTAGTGTCTTCTAAGTGGGGAAGGAAATTAGGTTCGTAAGCATATTACTGAGTGGTCTGTTCTTATGGAGCTTTAAAGAGGAGAAGGAAACACGTGTATGTGGTGAATACTTTGATCTCACGTTGGAAGAATCAATCACTCAAATGCAAAGAAAAACAAAGATCATTGGACTTAAAATTTAACAGTCTCATTAGTCTTCTCGTTAGAATTTAGCTAATATATGCACTTCAGTGATTGCCTATCTTTTTTTAAATGAGACTGTAAAAAGTGTATTTGCAGTATTTCTTATTTCCCTCCTTGTCTCCTAATAGAAAGCATGAACAGAATTCAAGAATATCAGAATTATGTATATTTCTTATGCTCATTTACTTTTATATAGTGCCTATTCACAAAAATAAAAAACTTAATTTCTTATCACTACTAAAATAAAAGTAGTTTAATGAGAAACTTAATGTTTATGCAGAAAAGCTTCCAAAAGAAAGACTAACTCACTATGCCATGTAATACATTGTTGGTATATGTGTCATGGTTTATTAACTGTAAAGTTCCATTTAATCTTAAAAATTAAACTTCTAGTGATGCCAAATCCTTTTTTTCATGTATCTCTTCAAAAATATTTTTGCTTGCTGCATACTAAGCAAAGGTGTGGTAATAATCAACCAAATGATGTGTTTATTGATGGAATACATGTTCCATCTGTTTACAGGAGACAATTGGTATGTTTTAAACAAGCATGAGGCAGGAACGCTTCTTACATCCTTTGGTGTACCATATCCTCTCTTCTGCTTCATTTTGGGATGCAGTCTGTCAGCCTAGTATTCTGTCTTTTGAGAAGAAAACTCAATGGAGGGAGCTGTGATGTTCCCTTCTCAGCGATCAAGGCCTAGGAGTCAGGACTTCATAGATCATTGGAATTCACATGGATGTTGCATTTTTATTTATTAGTTGGAGATTTTCTGCTTTTTAGAGACACATTTTGTAGTCTTACAGATTTTTTTTCATATTATATTATCAAATGTTGAAATAGAATATGTAACAAATACATGTATACACACACACACATATATATATATGCTCAGATAGTTTCCTAACATCTTCAGATATTAAGGTAAGCTTTGTAATAGAGGGGATACAAAATTTGTAAAGCTTGTGTTTTTTGTTGTTGTTGTTGTTTTTTGTTTGTTTGTTTGTTTGTTTTTTAACTCCAGAGGGTTTTGTGATACGTGCATTTGGTCATCATTGTTTGAATTCTTCTTTTCTTTAAAGACTGTACTTTCCTGATATAATATTCTGCGTTCTCTGCTGTCACATGTATGACAATACTATTTCAAGGTATTCTTAAGACAGATCTACCTGCTTCAGAGATTCTGAGTAAAAATCTTGAACTGTTTAAAGCAACCCTTTTTTTTTTTTTTACATGAAGATGCAATAAGCCCAGATTGCTGAATTGTTACCAGATATAGAGCTGTCATATGTAGAAGTCACAAGTCTGTGTGTTTTGGATGAAATACCTGGTACAAACCAAGAAGGGAACCAGATACTTCCCTTCGTTTGTACTTTGTGCCTTTCTCTACAGAAGCCATCTCTGCAGCTCATTTCTTGCATGACTCTTCAAGGAGCTAACATATTTTAGAGTTCAGTTATCAGAAAAGTAATCTGTGCTTTGATTTCATTCCTCATCTCAATCATTTTTCTCTGTTACCTGTTAACAAAAGGCTACTGTTATATAGACGTTTTTTTCTTTAAAGTGAAATCAAAAACTTTGACCTTTACAAAAATAAAATTAGAGATTGTAGTGCTATTGTTTCCTAATTCTAACAATTAGAGAGTCTTAAAAGTAAACGTAATAGATCTGTTTAACAAAAAAATGTTTTCAGATAAGGGGGAAGGGGGGGCAGGAATTGGACCAGATGATTTTTAAAGGTTCCTTCCAACCTAAACCATTCTATAAGGATGCATAATTCTAAATATTAGAGTTGCTTCTGATCTGTTTGTGAGAAGATCTGCTTTCCATGTATGAGCCATACATCACTGGTTTTTTGAATGTATGGATTGTGGATGGAAGCTTGATGTTCAGACCCTTCTGCATGGATTGCAGAAATTTCTTAAGAAATTAAAAAATGCTTTAACTTACACTGAATGTTCCCCCTGCCTTCTCCTCTTCCCCATATAAAACCTTTTGTCACAAACTGAGAAATACCTTGCACACAGTGAGCAACCCGGAGGCTTTCTGCAGGAGGTTTCTACTGAGAACTGACAGGGCAGCTTGGCAAATGTTCAGAAACCTACATTAACTTGCTTGAGCCTGGCATGGGACCTTGTGTTCAGCAGAATTCTTCTGACCTGTCTCTCTGCATGCCGAGCTAATCAGCAAACACCTAATGAGCCTACTCTAAAGAAACAGACCCTCTCACAACCTACTTCATTTTCATATGTTCTCTGGGGGTGGAGAGACAAGACTTCATAAGGACTGATGATGCTGCAAAGACCACAATAATGATAATTAACTTGCTGAATTTAGAAGATTATGCTGTTAATTAGTTGCAAAATAAAGATAAGTAATAGAGCAGCAGATGGTAGGATAACACCCAGGAGAAGGAGGGTTATTACTCTGATGAGCTTTTGTGGCAGATATGAAATATGGATCTGAGTTTTTCATAAATTGTTTCAGGAGAATATTGTCTTGTTTCTGTGAGCTCTTGATGGAATTATCTAGTCCTACCAAATTTTGACAGATGCAGTGAGGATTTGTTTTCAAGGATATACATGAACAATAAAACTTTGCTAATAAAGACTTTAAAAGCTATTAAGTTATCTGAAAATACCACTTTTAGTTTGCAAATAATGTCAAGCCTTGGTTATCATAATTTCCCTGCATATTAATACTTACATACGTTTATTCTAATATTTGTTTCATTATACTTGGTTTTTAAAACTGAGATTCCCACGGTGTTTGGTGTGATTATCTCACTACTCACAGGAAGCACAACATCCATGTAGTATTTTACTACGGCATTGCCTTCTGAGATAGGAATCTTTTAAAATACATACATTGAATATCTCCTTGTGAGAATCTGTAAAAATATTTGATTTTCACAGTGTTTCCGTATTTGTGGTTAGTTCTAATCGTAATTATTGAAACTTTAAGTTTGAAACTGTGATATAAAACTGAAGCTAATTATTTTGAATTAGTTTCCAGAGAACCTACACTTAGATTTAACAATCTAATTTTCAAAAGGAGTTTAGTTACTTTGAAATGTACAAAACTGTAATTTTTAAATGTTATCCTCACAGTGTGGAAAGTCCTATTTCAGCTGTTTGCGCATTCATTATGCCTGATATGTGTTTTCTAATGTTAATAGCAGTGTGGTATTGCCTTCACTTCTGCCCTTTTGAATTAAATGTACAATAGATAAATTTAATAGCATTAAATTCCTTTTTTTAACTTTGCAAATATTTCTGTAATGCAGAAATGAAGAGGTAGAAAGAATGGACCTAGACAGTAAGTTCCTGCCATACGCGGGGAAAACAAAAAAGCAAAACCAAAAACCACCCAAGTGCTAATTTTATTTCCTCTCCCAAATTTTCTGAATTTGCACACTCTTTCACTAAGGAAATGGATACACAGAATGAAACTTTCTAAAATAGCTGGCCTTAAGTAAACACTATAATGTATTTCTAACAGTTTGTGGTCTTTGTTTTTGTTGTGCAGGATACTTATATCAAGGCTTGCTCACAGAGCCACAAGCAGAGTTGAACAGGCACCCTGGCTGTACTGATTCTGTGTAAATGTTTGTGCTCCAGTGCCATGAAGTTAGAGCTTAGCCTGTTGTTACTGAATTTACGTATCCAGCTGGTTAAATTGGATGAAATCTACTCTTTTTACTTCTCATGGCAGTGGAAGAGGAGAATGTCTGTATATAATAAGTTGCTATGTCGTGGCTGAGTAATTTTTGTAGATGTAACTTTTCAGAACCTGGCTTGAAATAGAGGTCATACCCTTAAAAGCCTCAGTAGAAGCTGAAATACAGACAACATACCTAATTTACCAGAACTCCCTATTGGTTTTGAATGTATGCTTTTTGTGTCCTGCTAAAAAGCAAGTTAAGATGCAAGAAATACTGCTGAAGTAATTCAGATAGTAAATGAAAATATATATTATGAAAAAAACAGGTGTTAACTTATGGAAAGGATATTAGAGAAAACATTAAACACATTATATTTCCCTTAAAAAAAATAAAAAAGTGATTTGCAAGTGATGTGTCTCTGTGGTAGTCCTCGTTGTAATTATGGAAATTATGCCATTTAATGACCAGAATTAGCCTGAATTTTAAAAGGCAAGGAATCATCAAATCAACCTTTCCATTTTTGTACTTAGATCAAAAAGCTTGGGTTTAGTAATTTTGATTAAAAAGAAAGCACTTGGGCCTTTCTGCTCTTTTTTTAAGTGAAGACGGACTGAGTTTTTTTTGTTAGTTGTGTTTCTTAGGTGAGTTAGGAAGGTACAAGGAAGGTATAAGTTAATTGCTGTGAGTTTGCTTTACTGCAGTAAAGAAAGAGTTAACAGGTATCTGTGGCCTTAGGAATTTCAGTGCACTTGTACTCATGCTAAGATTTTCAGGTATATTTTTTAAAATACATTTTTATTATCCATCTTTTAAAATTTTTAACCATCTTTTAAAATGCTGTTATCTTGTCTTAAGCCTTCAACTATTCTAAATCCCTTTAGTTAGAGTTGAGCACTGGGGGAAGTGCTGTAAATTTCTAGTGTTCTTTTCTAAATGTTCATTTCTTGTTCTTGGAAATTTACAAAGGTGATACAAAGTGAAGTGTGGAACAAAACTTAATTAACACTGAATTTTTATGTACACGTTTGTGTTCAGAATTATTTCAGTGCTGCTGCCGGGTCAATTATTACAAACCGTTCAGTGTTTAGAAACTGCAATCATTATCAGTTACACACATGATGTTCTCTTCCCTGTGTATGTTAAGGCCCAACCAACATTATTTAAGTAAGTTTTGGCAAGTCCATAGACAAACTGATGTCTTAGGCCAGTACTTTAACCACCAAAAAAAAAAACCAAAAAACACCTTACTGTCTCTATACTCTCTATACTTCTGTATGTTGGCTTTGTTGTTTGAAAATCTAAGTTGTTTGAAATCTAGAACTCTCACAATGCATGGGGAAAAGAGAGTTTACTTGTTGTGAGAGTTTGTGGGCACTTGATAATTTTGCATTGATAATTAACTTGATAATTAAGCTTTTAAATTGTGTTACATTTTGCTAGTATGTAACATCCTGTATTCTTAAGGGGGAAAAAAAGCTCTGAAAAAGTTCCACTTACTGATTTCACTTCAACGGTTATCAGCCAGAGCTAGGTTCTTCAAAGCCAACCATTTCTTTGATGGAAGTGTGTATAAAGATATATACAGATGTATATGGACGCACAGTGTCCATACAGAGCTGTAGGGATCTCTTGCAGTGTTGTTTTTGAGAAGAGCACTTGGAGCTTGAACAGCTCCTAGCTGGGGTAATGTGTGCTGTCCCATTCAATATAGAGCAATCTCTTTGGACGAGACTTAGTACAGTGATGTGTAGAAGTCACTGAAGCTTCCCTGCCAGCCAGCCAGCAGAGGAATTTTAGGATTTTAATGGTTCTCTGTGTGGTCTTCAAATGGGACGTCTACTGGTGGGTGATGAGATGCTACATTCAAACATAGTCAATTTGCCATATCGCAGACAGTTTTTTTGCAGTTCTGGCAGAGGTGGATTTGCAATCTGTTGTTTTAATTGTAAAACAGGAGCCAGGGAAACCTGTCAAGGTAAGAGAGAGCTGTCGCTATATTCCAGTGGCTTAATTGCTGAGAGCTGTTGGAATGCTGGAGTTGATAGGGTGTATCTACATAAATGGATGCAAAGTCCTCTGCTTGTTTTGAGCTGGCCAAATGCAGCCTAGCTCCAGCATTATCAAGACACTCATTAATAGTTAGTCCTTTGTCAATATTTTGTTTGTGTTTTAAAACATGATGATACAAGAGTTCATCAAAATAAAATAGTTCAATGTTGCTGTTAATTAAAATTACAAACAAATGTATTTGGCATAAGAAATGTAATAGAAAATTGTTATTTTTATTAAATTGTCAAAAATTAAAGTAAGGAATTGAAATTTGTTAGAGAGCTTCAAAGTATCATGGCTTACTGGGTACTATGCTGGTATTCCTGCTATCCTCCGGGGTTCCGATAATTTTTGTGTATGTCATTGCAAGCGTAATACAAGTTTCAACAATTATTTGTTCGTGGCTTTCAAGTCACCTCTTTGTGGGCGCGGTTCATCACAAAGGCAGCTTGCTGTTTACTTCTGCATGCAGCATACAGTCCTCTTCTTTCCGAGATGCTATTATGATGCTTGCAAGTTGTCATCTGCTAGTAGTGTGTGTCTAGATCCTGTTTGCAAAGTGAAAATAACTAATAACATACATTATAACTCCTCAAGTGATGCTATAATTGTTACACTATTTCCATGATGTGGGGGGAAAAATGTTTTTTTGTTGTTGTTGTTTTTTTCTTTCAGAGATTGAAAGCAGCCTTGACCCAGCAGCACCCTCAGGTAACGAATGGAGACACTGCCAAGGGACATCCAAGTGGGCTGGTTAGGACTCAGTCAGAGGAACCACGACCGCAATCACTACAACAACCTGCAACTTCAACAACTGAAACACCGGTATGACAACACAGCAGATGTGTACTGCCTGCCTCCTTCATTGTTACGGAAAAGTAGATCTTTTCTGTCTTTACTGTTGATTTGTAAAGTAAAGGTTGATAAGTGCTACAGACTCCTAGCTCAAAGGAGCTAGAAGTTTGAGTGAGCCATGGACTGCCCTGCTAAAATGTTGGCAGAATCTCAGTGTATAGTTATGCAGCAGACTGCTTTTTCTTGGTGTATTTTATCTGCTTATGACTATACATAATTTTGAAAGGTTGCTAAGTCTATACTGTGTGTGTTATGCTGGCACATTACATCAGTATTTCTGTAGCAACAGAATGTTTGTTCTGATATCCTTACATATTTCTAGAACGTGTCATTCAAGATGATAATTTCAAAATAGTTATTATCTGTTTAGATTTAGAACTGACTCCTGATTTCTGGAGTGCATTAACAGGAAATATTGTGGTAACTGAAAACTGTACAGCTGGTTGATACATAATTGAAGAAAACTTTTTTATTTTGCATTTATATTGCATCTGTCTAATATTTTATATCATAAATGCTCTTCTTAGTGTTTTTTTAACTGCCTCAGGGATCATGGTTGTGCTACTTTTGCTTGAAGGATCTTTTCTGCTCTGCCAGAAGAATGGTTTCAGTACGTCCTTCCAGGTGCTGAAAGGAGGGTTGTGAGGCTAGGGTTGGTAGTCTCCTCCTTTTGGGGTGATAGTTTAGAACAGGAGAATAGAGGACAAGAGCTCTGACTCAGAGTAGTGGTGGGAACCCTGCTGGAGAAAAGAGCTATTTCCAGGAGTAAATCCTGGAGGACTGCAGCTGTTCTGCTTCTAAGAAACTTGTTGGAAAAGTGTTCTAAGAAAGTAATTGTGGGTGACAGTGGAAGTAGTCACTATTCCTAAATAAAAGGCCAATAAGACAAATGTGAAGGGTGTCGGTCTCTTTTCTCAGGTGACAAGTGATAGGATGCTAGGAAACAGCCTCAAGTTGTATCAGGAGAGGTGGAGGTTGGACGTTAGGAAGAGTATAGGGATCCAGGGAGGATGACGATCCAGGGAGGATGGATAGGCATTAGAAGGGGCTGCCCAGGGAAGTGGTGAGTCGCCATCCCGGGAGGTATTTAAGAGACGTGTGGATGTGGTGCCTAGAAACATGGTTTAGTGATGGACTTGTAGTCTTAGGTTGATGTTTGGACTTGATGATCTTAAGAACCTTTTCCAACCTAAATGATCCTATGATTCTGTAATACCAATTTTACAAAACCTATATATACTTGGCCCAGAAACCGAAGGACTGAACCTTTTTATGCCTGTAGCCTTGGGTGTAAATTGCAGCTGCAGGGAAAGCACTTAGATTCTGAGATTGGTCAGTGTAATCAAATAATACATCAAAACAAATGTTCGGAGCAAAAGAGGGAAAGATATTAGCTGTTGTAAGATGATTTCCTTCATGCTATTGTTTTCCCCTAGTACCTGAAGTTTTTTAAAAAGAATATTACCATAATACTTTGAAGCAGCATTTTCAAAATGAAAAGCTTGTTATTCACTTTTTTTTTGTTACTTAATATCTAGTATTAAAAAAATAAATATGCAAGTGTTCTATTCCTAAAAATATAGTAGGAGTTCCCAGATTTTTTGTTACCTGTCTAGAATTTATGACAAATTGGTGTGCCAGATGCTATGTACGTGTTGTGGTTTTTTTTTTTTAAGTTAAAACTAAAACTTTCTTACTGTGCTGTACTGAATATACAGGTGCACAGGTACAGCTGTGAAGATACCATATAAACAATTATGTTCTGTCTGTCCTATCTGTTAAAAGAATTTTAAGATCCATTATGTTGTTACCATAATTCATTAAATCCTTGTCTAGGGTCTCTCTACACCTAAGAAGGGAGTATAATGTATAGTCTAAGGTAATGAAATACTTTGATCCTGTCACTGTATGTGGGTGGATATAAGGGAAGTTGGTGTGCAGTGGTGGGGAACACTACATTAACAAATAGGAAATTGCTCTTTGGAGATCTAGGGATCAGTAACTGTCAGCACTGAGAGCATTTGTCAGGCAGTTTCTGTGTACTGGAAATAAATAATTCTGTGGTATTTCAGTTGTGATTAAGTTTTAGTGAAGGGTATTTGGGAAGAGTAAAGAGTAGAGAATATATTTCCTGCCAAATCTAACTTTTCAAATTTATTATGGGTGAGAGGCGTCTAAGAAGTTGACTGTATGTAAACACTTTGTCATCATGTGTCATCAAAATTGATAAAGAGAGAGCACATCTAAAGTGGTATTGCTTCTGTGCTTTATTCGTATGCCCAATGTAAATGTTACATAAATTTAACTTTGTGAAGTGATTGACATTTTAGTGCAATTTTAAACCAAAAATAAAGCCACGATTAAAATGTTAAATGTTAACGTTACATGGTAAGTAAGGAGTGTAGATACAGTAAAAGTTTTTAAACCATAGTTGTGCCAGTTAATTACATAGCTTTCCACAAAAGAAATCTGTATAACATGAATATATAAGTGTAATATATATAAGAATTTAAGTGTTGTGAATGCTTTTCTCAAGATGTGCTGTGTATTTGTACTGGTGCTGCAGTTGGAATTGTGAGTAGTATTACACTGACAACTTCTTTAATACTTCTTACTGTTTTCAGGCATCACCAGCTCAGCCTACACCACAAACGCCAAATACAGGTGGTCGGCGAAGAAGAGCTGCTAATGAAGACCCTGATGAAAAAAGAAGGAAATTTCTGGAGCGAAACCGGGCTGCTGCTTCCAGATGCCGACAGAAGCGGAAAGTCTGGGTACAGTCATTGGAGAAAAAAGCTGAGGACTTGAGCTCGCTAAATGGCCAGTTACAGGTATGCTTTTTATTACAAGTAAAAATGATTAAACTTTACCATTCTTGGACAGTGATTCTGGATCAATGAATCTTAAACTTTGCACGAAATCTGAAATACAGATGGTTTTATGAGTCGCATAAGAATTGAAAATTCAGTATTAAATTGAATATACCAGCAAAATAAGAATATAAAAGAATATTCCGATTTTTAAGATGTGTAAACTTTAGGATCATGCCCATTTATCCTTTATTCAATTTTAAATAACTTTCAGACGGTGATATTAAATGAGGATGACAAGACATGTTGGAGAAAAGGCTTAATAGCCTACTTACTAGTTTTACTTTAAAAAGTGCCTTGTTCTTAAAAATTTCTATCACAGTCTGAGTTATTTAAATAACATTTGGTTTTATTTCCTTTGGTTCTTTTTAACGTCACTGTTTTTTCCTTTAAAGTGAATGTAGTGCTCGTGAAAGGTGCCAGATTGACATCACTGGAAACTGAAGGCCTCTTTTGTGCACAGAACAGGTACAGCACAGGCAGTGGCAGTGCAAATCTCACCACACTGCCCTCTGAGCGTGCATAAATCCTATAGGGAGGGATGTATAATGTAAGATGGTAGCCTAGTGTATGTTGCCAGTCATTATTTTTTTTTTACCTCTTCTGAGGTTATCAGTCATTGGAAAGCTGTCATGTGGACATATTTTTCTCTGTTTCAAACAATCCATGACCCTTTTGTTTAAATTAAGAAAGTATGTTTTAACATTTAGTAGTAATGTTTTCCAGCAGCACACAAGAATTTTGAAACTATTGTTTCAAAATAAAAAATCTAAAAGCTTTATTTTGAGAATTAAAGAAAGGTAAACTGATGTCATTTCCTAAATGAAGCATTCATTTAGAAAATGTAGTGGAAAGTGTTTTTGATATTTTAAAGTTTACCTTGCTATTTCATCAGAGTTGTTTGGTGAGTCAAATTCATAGATCTTCTGTATTAATATCTTTCTTTCATGCTGTTTGATGAAGACGTCCCAGGTCAGCCAACAGGGAGAGTGAGGCATGCAAGATTACTTTTCATTGTGTAACCACAGTTACTACATATCAATCATCTTTAGCTTTCTGAATAGACTAGAATAATCCAGTGGGAAGGGACCTACAAAGACCAAGTCCAACTGCCTGACCACTTCAGGGCTAACCAAAACTTAAAGCGTGTTATCAAGGGCATTATCCAAATGCCTCTTGAACATTGACAGGCCTGGTGCACCAACCACCTCATTAGGAAGCCTGTTCCAGTATTTGCCCAGCCTTAGAGTAAAGAATTTTTTTTCATAATATCTAGTCTATCTTTAAAACTACTCAGCATCCCAATCTGTAAAACGCAAGAAATTTGTACCGAAGTACACAAGGTGAAATCATTTCCTGTGTTCTAAGAATCATGACCTTTGACATGACATCATAGCATTACTTAAATTACTTGCAAATACGTAGTCTTCTCATACCTGTCCACAGTCTGTGGACTTTTCCTTTAATGTAGTCACAGCCCTCACTGTAAATCAATTAATTACAAAATGATACGTAGCACTATAACTTAAATCTGAGAAACAGGTGAAGGTAGGCTTACAGGAAGAAAAGCAAAGAACAAAAAAGATTGTCTATATTTCAGTTTTCTTAGTGAAAGTAGTTTCTGGTAAGATAGGAACTGTCTTTAACTTATGAAAATCTATTTTTTTTAACTGAAAATGATTTAAGAACTATATTGTAATGGATAACAAATTGTCACACACCTTATTTACTATAGCTGTTACTGTAATACTAATATTCATATTGTTTAGTTACAAAATAGCATAGTAGTCTTTTGCTTCTAATTAGCAGGAAAAGAATCCTGCTTTTTAATACTCTGTGTGTGTTCAAACACCCACTTACTCGATGAAATGTAGAATTAGAGTTGTTTGTAGATATTTTAATATAATGCAGTCATCTAGATGTATGCAAATTTACTACCTGATAATGACAAGGAAGAAAGCTAATGTCTTTTATTTAAGAAATGCAGTAGCAGCACAGGCAAAAAAAAAAAAAAAAAGCTTTGTCCCATAAAGAAGGCCATAGATTTTCTGCTCTGTAACAGTTGCGGTTTTTCTAAATTACTGTTGCTGTTTGTAGCAGGTACTGTTTTTGTGGTTTGGTTGTTTTTGTGTTTTGTTTTTTTTTGTTAAGCTGACAGTGAGGGTCAGCCCTCCTGGCCACATCCCCTCCCAACTTCTTGTGCACCCCCAGCCTTCTCACTGATGGGGCAGCAAAAGAAGCAGAAAAGTCCTTGACTTGTACATCAAAAGTCCAAAACACCATCATACAAGCATCATACAAGCCACCGTGAAGATTAATTGTATTCCAACCAAAGCCATGACAATCTTGCTGGAAATAAGAAATAACATTTTTTTGAAATAAAATCAGGAATGAGACTAGAATCTGAAGTCAGAAAGGAAATCAAGTTTTACACTTCGTTTCACAGCAGACACTAAAACATGATTTCATCATAGAACTCTGACGGTGATCTTAAATGACTCCTGAACCATCAGTATAACTGGCTGTCCATGTAACGTACTGTTGTATATAACAGTGTGCATTGCTTAAACCTATAGTTGCATCTAAATTTTGATTGTGGTTTTTAATTATTTGTTTACGTATCTGGAATCCAAAAGATTTCCAGATTTCCAAGCATTAATTAATAGTTAACTAAAAAAAAAAAGAATTTTCTTACAGTCTGCCAAAAGCAAGGCTGTTAACTGTGAAGAACAGAATGACTTGTAAAGAATATTGAATGTCAGATAAATAATTAAATTGTGTTTTATGTGAAAACATTAATCAATCCTCTGTTTCCATAATAATTCTTCACTTGACAGGCTAACACAACTGATCAGCATAGTGGGCAGTAATGACCCATGCTTGCTTACTTATGTTATATTTAATAGTAAATTTAATAAGTTTGGAGTTTTGCCTTAGTATGGTTTTATGGACTGAGTGTTAGGGTTTAGCAGTTCATATTTTGTTTAATATCTAAACGACCTGCTCAGCTGAATTTGCTGAGATGTTGTATTTCCGAAAGTAGGTTAATACAAAAATGACTAGAAATTGCATTGCAGTGCTTCACACGACACTTCTCTTTTCAACACAGTAGTTTTCTTTTAATGTCTGTGTCAAAGGTTCTACGGTAAACATCAAGATTTTTAAGACTGGAAGCTCTCTAATAGTACTTTTGAAGAGCCTTACGTGGTTTATGTATATTCTTCTGTTCCACAGTTTTCAGTTTTCTGTAGATGAACTTCTGTATGAGAAAAGTGCAGCTCCTTTAATTTTTTTGAATGTAACTTTTCTCTTTTTCTTAAAGGATAATTTCAATCAATTACATCCTGTCAATAGCATATGTAGGTTAGATTGGCCTTTATTGGTCTTTACTATGTAAGTTACTTCATGCTTCCAGCTTTTTCAAGTTTGTTTACTGTTTGCTTTTTGTGGACTGTTTTCTACTCCTATGTTGATTTGTTTATTGATCTTAAATTTTATATACCCTGTTGTTTTGCCTTTGTGCAAGATACGGTGTTCTATGTAACACTTATTCTTAAGGAACTGTTGGCCATGTGTCCCCAGTGGCCACCCAATTGCAGTGTCAGATACTGAAGTTTGTAACATGGTCTCTATTTGGTCACTGTTGCTTTAGTAACTTTAGAGGGCAAAGTATTAGTTATTGTTACTTCAGTGTTGTAGAAGAATGTCCTGTCTTCCTTAGGAGGTCTTTTCAGGTTTTAGAAGACCTCTGTTATCAGCAGTCAGTGGTGGCTTGTACCTACGGTGCAGAAGCGGCTTTAGGAAAGCTAGGTTAAGAAATGCACTTAAGTATAGGTCATTTCCCACACGTGTATCTTGCTGAAGTTATCCAAAAAGAAACAGGAAGGCTGGCGTTTAACTCAGGTGCAGGTGATCTACTGTCCCCATATCTGCCTGTGTCTGGTAACAGTCTTGGTAAATATACCTCAAAATGTTGCCCAATGCCTTGCTTAGTGTAAGGGTTAATCTGGTTCCAAGTGCATTTTGAATCCAGGAAAAAAAAGGTAGATACAAAGAACATATTGTACACAGCGTGGGATACCTTAGTTAGATTGCAGAGGGGAAAATATTTTATGAAAAATGTAGTACAGGTAAAAATAGATAAGCTTTCCTCCAGAAGCCTGCCTTCTAATGTTAAGATGCTGTTGAAATGTGTGAACATAAAAACTCCTTTAGTATGTGGGGTATATTTCATGCTTGTTTAAAGAAACATTAATGACTACTCTTGACTTGATTTCTGAAAAATGAAGGGGACTATTTGTCCGGCACAAAAACTCTACATCTTTCTTCGTGCCAACTGTTGAATTGTTTATTCCATATGCCGCTTCTTGTTAGCGTGCTTTCTGTAAAGAAGATCACGTTAATGTATTTTGAATGAGTTGGAGAGACTTAATATTGTCACTTTCGTGATGAGAAAACTACAAAGTATATGGCAGTTGGTTCTGTCAACCTTCTTTTATGACCTGTGAAAAGTGGCCCGTGCTGGTGACATGTAAATGGCGACCAGTGACTTGCCTTTGTGACCCTTTGTGACATTGCACATACCTTGTGTGTTTGCTTCTACTTTCAGGAATCATTTGTGAATTGAATATGGCACTATTGGCACACGGTGTTCATGTTGCTAACAGTCCTAGCTATGCATTTAATGAGTGTACCTCAACACTTTAACTTCATATAGCAATGCTGTTCCATTTTTTTTTTTCAAACTTGCTTTAATGTAAGATAATATACTTGCTTTTTATGTTCTTGTTAGCAAAATTCTTAGTATTTGTAATACAACTGAGATTAATCTATAAGCTGCCTTTTCAACCATTTTTCATAATTACTAGATTTATTTGCAGTGGTAAACAGCTACTTCATTTTTATATATCCTGTTGTGTATAAAATTCTCCCTTAAATGGGAGAGATGGAGGTAGAAACTTTCTGAATTTTTTTTCCTGATTTGGTCATTTATTTTGCCAATGTTTCTATAAACTAACAGAAGTATATTTCATATTCTTGGACTTTGCTGCTCCTGTACGTTATTAAGAAGTGTCTCAAAACTACATCAGCATTTTTTTCGATGTCAGTTCTGTGCAGCTGCCTGCTTGGCACCCAGACTTGTGGCTCCTCAGTAAATAACGTGGTGAACTAAGATGAAACTGAGAGCTGGAGGTACAAATAGAGTGCTTCCTTAACAGCCCAAGATTTCAGGACATGTAATTACAGCTGCTAGAGATTTTGGGGGTGGGTTTTTTTCTTTTTTCTTTTTTTTTCATTGTGACCTTTTTTGTTTGTAATCACAGTTCTCTTTTATTAGAAACATCAGGGAAGTCAGATTTTTGGCTCTCTTTCAGCTCTTGTTTTTGTTTTAAATATAAAGTTTCGACAAGGGATATTTGGCACAATAAAAAGACTGAACAGAAAATTAGCCCGTAATAGTTTTTAAGAGGACTTCGCAAGAATAAAGGCTTGACATTTTTGTCCTCTAAATGGAGGGAGAGGACAATAAGAGAAGCTTTGTCTTGAAAATCTGATAGTTCAGTTATAGTATTTATAAATCATATTACTTAATGTAATTAAACCAAATAAATTCTGTTCTTAAAAATATTTTCATTATTTTAGAATCGTTTTAGTTATCCTTTTTTTCTGCATAATTTTATTTGCAATCCAGTTATTGTATCTATTTTTTTAACTTGCTCCCGAATGCATAAGCATATGTATTTACCAGCTATGTGTGGTATGTATTACACTCATGTAATACAAGGTTTCTTACAGTTTAAGTAACTAAGTATTTCATACCAATGGAAAAGACATGGATTTAAAAGAAATTAACTCGTGAAAAGCATATATCATGGCAAGATACGGGGATCAAAAAGCATTACAGATAAGCTGATTCTGTAGATATCTAAAGCTTTTCTACTGTTCTAAATGAAAATGAATCTATCACAATGCCATACTGTTCTCAGTTTGGATTGTCAATGCGGCTATGTACTGTTTCCCATCCGTAGATATCAAACAGCTTTACAGGGGAGGTAAGTATCATCCTCCATTTTACAAATGGGAAAACTGAAGTGCCAAGAAGAAAAATGACCTTGCTCAAGGTCACCCGGTAGTGGAAAGGCACAGCCTGTGAATGAGCCCTGTCACTAGATTCTGCAAGTGCTGTCTCCTAGATTACACTCCATTTTAGTGGTATTAACTGACACTTCAGGGTTTTGTCATCATTATTAATTTTTCCTTCGTACAACTCTTGGTTTATGCATGGTTGCCAAAGAGAAATTTAAAAATCAAGACATATTCCAAATCCTTCTCCACTACTTGAGTTTTTTTTCCAAAGTCCAAGTACAAATATAGTTCCCAAAAAACAATTCTGCATTGGCTGACTTTTTTTTAAAAAAGCTTTTTTATCATTGGCTGTGGCAACTGTTAAAATGTGGCTAGCTAAATCTAAGTTTACTCTGATTAGAATTCATAAAACCCTATAGAAGAGTCTTACAGTAGCTGGATGATGTGAATGAGACTATTTGTAGACTCTGCATCTGCAAATGTTGTATTTTCCACAAAAGCATTTCCTAATTTAAAAAAAATCATAAAGTTAGTCAAGTTTCAGATAAGATTTAATATTCTAAGATAAAAGAAACATATACATTTTTGCTATATATAGACCAAATGGAAACTTCTTGAATTTTATTTACCCCTAAATGAACAACTGAAAATCTTATAAAACTTAATACTTACCTTCAAAATGTTTGAGCCTGGTAAAGTACATAACTTTCTTCTCCTCTAGAATGAAGTCACCCTGCTGAGAAATGAAGTGGCACAGCTGAAACAGCTTCTTCTGGCTCATAAAGATTGCCCTGTAACCGCCATGCAGAAGAAATCTGGCTATCATAGTGAGTAATGTTCCATTACCTATAGCCTTAGGCTGCATCAATGAAATACTGCCAAAGTGAACCGAATGAGCATTAAAAATGAGAAGTGCAGTTCTAATATTACATTAAAGATTAAAAAAAAAAAAATCTCGAAGGTTACTGCAAGGCAGGAATGAATATGGGATATTTAGAAATATATTTTTAAATCATTTCAGTTGATGTGCTATATATCATTGAAGATTTTATGTTGGCTTAATAAATGCATATGGTAATTAGCATTTACTGACTATAGGTTACCACACCTGTTTTGGGAAATATGATTAAAGTATTAAGAGCACATGATAAAGCTTTTTTTTTTTTTTTTTTTAATACTTAGCCTAGTACAGTGTAAGGTCCTTGTGGGTTTTTTCTTTATCGTAATGAGATTTCAGTAGAGGTAATATAACAGCTGTCCTCATTTACCATAACATCCAGGATCAGTCAAGCTATTAAAATAATCAGATGCAGGTTCATGGCTCCTACTGTACAATGTCTTCTAGGTTGTTTTTATTTCCACATTAAGCATCTACTTTTCTATATACAGGGTATTTTAAAAAGCAGCTGCAACACTGAAGGGAATACCGAGAATTTCGGTAGCACTTCTTTTCTCATACATATTTTTACTGAAATTTGGTCATTTGATTTTTATCCTTCCAGCATTTTAAAGGTTAATTATGCTTTCCTGACTTGTAACTTCATTTTTGGATATGATACACAGTGCCAGAACCAGCTGCTGCTGCTGTAGAATAAATGGCCAATTTTGTCCATTGTACACAAATTTGTTACAAATAACTGAGCCGGGAATGCATTAGGCAACATTCATAATATATAACCCACAGCTTTCGTTTTTATGATTTAGTGATATTTCAGGATATTTGTAAATGTGAAGATTGTTTCTGCCATATGTAGCCACTTCATTTTAATTTGCTAGTGTCAGTAATTCAGGAGAATAAAGGAACATTTTGTATTGCATGCAAACAGATCCTCAGGTGCTTGCGATAAAACTTAATGGCCACCATCTTTACTTGTAGTCATTGTAAGCAGTTTCATCAGAATGGGCAATATTTTTTAATTTAAAAGATTCAGGAGATTTAGCTACTCTCTATTGCCATATATATTTAGAATACTGATTTTGTCAGTTTTGAGCTTATAAATCTTGGTCCTTTGATCTCCAGTCATTTTGACAAGACAGAAAATAGCATCTTGGAGTAAATTGGAACAGTATAGAAATATGTTTGGGATTTATATTAACAATGATTGCTGCAGGGATGAGGCCATTATGGCTCCCATCTGACAGAACAACATAATTTCATACAGAAGCTACTAGGGAATAACATTATACATGCAAGGGTTTCTTTTTTTTTTAATAAAAAAATGCAGGTTTCTTGAACATTGATGCTTGGAGGATACGTGTTCCTGAATTTGCATAAAAAATATTTAAACATAAGTCTGGCAAGCTAATTATATGCTAAGGATTTCTTTGTTGAAGTACTAATGGCAGACAGTTTAGTAATAGTGTTGATTTTCTGCCCTCAGAAAAGGATTATGACATTCCTAATTTACTAAGGAAAGCAAAATGAATAAGTACTAAAATGCATATCACTGGGAGAAGCCTGTATTTTAGAAAACAGTAATAGTAAGCAACAAAATTGGAGGCATAGCTCACCTAGTTTTTTAAAGCCTTTTGAAAGTCAAAGTTCAGCACAAATGATAGTTGCAATGACATCCCTCTGGAAGAATCTTGTCGCATCGTCTTCATGTGAATGCTGGTAGGAAAACACGTTGGCTAACTGATTTACCCACAGTACAATTTATGAGAGGAAAGAATAGTTTCAGCTAATAACGTTCATGAAAATACTGTTGAAAGAAAGTATTTTTAAATAAAGATACTATGTTCATCATGTCATGTAAGTCCAATTGCTTCGGAAAAGTACCAAGTGGTTTAACAGTCTCTGTGGAAGAAACTGAAGACACCAGATTACAGAGCTCCTGCAGTGCTGAATATTGTGCACTGCTGAGACTCTGCTGGTTTATACCATGCAGACTGTCTTTTAGCAGCTAAGTCCACAATTTAATAGGGTTTTACTTATGATGCAGTTAAATAGGCAGAAAAAATCTATTGCTTTACAGGGTATTTTTGGCACCTACTTACATAACTTTCAAGATCTTTTGGATTTTCCAAGCATGTTTTTGCCTCAGGGCAAGTAAAAAGCACAACAATGAAGATATCCTTTCTTTGAAAATCATTTCTGGAGTCTTATTTTCATTATTGCAAAAGCCTGCTTCAGAGAAGTGCATCATCAAGACAGGAAAAAAAAATAGAGAAATGGTTATTGTGCTTCAAAGCAGTGTGGATGAAATTCTGTAGCAGTTTTTGAGTTTTCGGATGGTTTATTTTTTTTATTTCCCAAAGAAGAATGTTACTGGTTCCGAATTTATCTTTTAACACTTTCTTTTTCTTTTTTTTTTTGGGTGGGGGGGGAATGTCATGTAATATGTAGGAGGAATCTAAATGCTGATGATTTATTTTTCATTTGAGATCTTCAATACCAGATTATTTCTAAAATTCATCTGCCATACTCATTTTTTTCTCATTTTTTTCTGGACTTAGAGCAGGAAGAAGGTAAAAACTTGTGAGAAGAAAATGTGTTGTGAAAATTCCAGTTGCAAAAAAAAAAATGGTTTAGGTATTTTTCAAAAGGACATCATAATCTGCAAGAACAGGTGTACAAAAGTTAATATAAAGGAAGATAAATAGAGACTGTAGTGCAGGTGGTATTATATAAATGCTTTTGTGTTCTTTCCCTAGTTAGTTTTAAAGAAACAGTAGAAGTTAACTAACCAGTTTCCGACCTCAGGCAACCCAAGCCACTGTGTTCCTACAGCCTGTTCTGGATAGGCAAAAGTCTTTCAGTAACTGCAAGGAGTATTCACAAAAGCCAACTCAGGCCTAGAAATGTTAGTTTCCCAGTGAGTCCCTCTGTAGTCCCTCTATAGTTGACAATTACCATGAGGCTTCCTTTCTAGAAATATGAAGAGACCGAAAGGAGTTACGGATCACGTTATGTCGGTGCTTGGTGTTCTGTATTCAAATGGAGTTTTGTATTCAGTTTTTGGCTGCTGTTCCTGTAAACTTAGGACTATGGAGAAAATCACACTAGCTATTCTTTAGGGTAGTACCTTGTTTCTAAAATTACTTTGCATTTATTGCAAGTATTTATGCTTTCAGTCAAAGCCATTATTATAAACTAGCGTTAAGTCTGTATCTCATATAGTCATCTGCCTGCTGTAAGCTCACCACCACAACCCCAGCATCTGGAAATACTTGAATAACGTGCTTGTATCTCGTCAGCACAGTATGTTCATCTGCTCAACGATACCAAAACTGTTGTTGTACGTTGGTGATCATAAGTATTCTCATAACTGTTTCTTCTGTTGTCTATATAGTCTTCTGGAGCCCAGCCCAATCAGAAAATCAAGCTCTTCATGTTTTTCGCCATTGTGATGTCTTTACAAAAATTTCTTTTGTGGTAACAGCGTATATGTTGAAGGATATAAAATAATGGAAAATCTTCCTTCTCTGGCTGAAAGGTGATCTACGTCCTCTCTGGCTTGCAGCATTTAAACCTCATCTTTTTACTGAGGATAAGGACAATATGGCCAACAAGAATTGGCAAAAAAAAAAAAAAAAAAAAAAAGGGCATAGTAGAAAGGTGGTGATTCATAGGAGAACAGCTCTGAAGAGGAGGAAAAGGTGTGATAGTGGAGAGACTGTGTTTGATATACAGTGTCCCACTCATTGCTGTTTCCTTCTGTCTGAGGGGAATAATATGCTGCTCTCATAGTGATCCAGTATTTTTCCAGAAGTGGCACTAGAGTTTTTCTACTTTTAAGGAAGTTTACTTGTGTTCCTTTTTATTTATTTTCACATCAGATTCTGCAGGTCTCAGTAGAAGTGTAGCAAAAATGAAATCCCATTGAATAATGTGAGCTGCATTGGCACTCGTTTATATTCCTTCTGTTCTTGAATGGACAAATCCTACTAAGGATTACAAATGTATTTCAGAAGTACTTTAGTTTTCTTCTTGCTGTATTCAGTTGCTACCTTAAGATTTGGTAATAGTCAGCAGACCTAGCTCAATATCATCTATCTAGTGCATGTGAAGTTTGAAAGATCTCTTTTTTTGGAAAAAACAACAACAACTGTAAAATAGCCTTGTGGATAAGAATAGTATGATGCTTTCAAATGATTACGTACTTGCCCTTGTAGTAGGGCTATAAGAGAAATTGTTACCTTGTCCATCTAGGCAGTAGTCCTTCGAAAGAAATATGCATTTTCGCTGACTAACACATCCTCTTTGACCTTACCGTTCTCTCCCAGATACAGTCAGTAACAGAACTGTTACTTTCAGGCTATGATGAGGAGTAGGTTCTTAGTATGCATGGGGTTGCTTTGAAGATCTTTGTGTTGTGGACTGGAGTGAATTTTCTAGAATGACATACAAACCTCAGTACATCATAAACTTCATTTCATCATTGTATTTTCATGCTTTGTATGCAGTTTAGTTACTGCTATTAGCCTGGCTTTGTATGGAAATGAGGCTATCATCGCTTTTAGCGTTAGTGGCATCCTTTCCCTTCTCTTCTTCTCTGGATAACTTGAGCCTGTAGGGCAATCTGAAGCAAACCTGAAAGGGTTTGCAAAGACTAGTAGGGTCTTCCATCGCCACATAGTGACAAGTGCTGTGTTCTACTGCTGTGTCACCAGCAACGGTTCGTGCTTCTCCTGGCTATGTCTGTGTGTCTCTTTCTATGTTGTATCACACAGTGGACGGTGGTGTTTTAAAAATGACTTCATCTTCCACCTATATATCTGGTTTAAGTATTTTTCACAGAAGTTTTATTCACTGACTTGAAAATCAACAAGTAGCATAAAGTGATACAGAAAACTTAAGTGTTCAGGCTTAATTTTGAGTGAAAAATGGTGTATTTCTTTCTGCTTTTTAGTCTTTAATTCAGAGTTCTGCTCGTCAGTGTTTGCATAATGTCTTGGCTAGCTTTTGCAGTTCTCAGGAGGGCAAAAAAGGATGACTGAGATGTGCTAGCATGGCTAGGACGTTTGTGTAAGAGACATTTTAAGTTACCCGAACTGTATAAATTCTCCTTTAGTAGAGAAAGAAATAATTTTTTATCTGTTTGCCCTCTTGTCATGAGAAAACATGATGCAACTGAAGGGCTAATTCACTTCAGTTGAACACCTTCTTAAAGATACTACAACACTGATCTTAAAAAAATAATTTTAAATCTTATTGAAAGACATTTGTATAATAAAGAAGTTACTGAACTTTTGCTGTGTTTCAAGAATGTGGGTTGAAACTTGTGGAAGTATTGTCCAACTAACACAATGCTATAAATGACATTTTTTTCAGAGATGGTATTCACGATCTCAAGTATTACTGAACACAGAACTTACCTCTTCTTTGAATACTAAGCAAATGCAGTAAATAGCACTTGTTAAAAATCTAAAGCCAGTTTGTATAACACTAGGAGATCTGGTAGCGTTTTTAATCTACAAATATTGCTTACTGGCATGAGCATTCACCGTTAGAATTAGGCGTCGCGCCCATCAGCTGATTTACTGATGTACCAGGCGGGACATCGGACAATACTAGTCGTGATTTTGACGATGTGAAAATGTTCTTGTTTCCTGAATACCCCATAATGCAATCCATATTTCTGCTTGTGAAGTAGTGTTTTCTCAAAAAACTGAAAGTAAGATTGTTTTGCGATTTGCTGCACTATGTTATACTGTGAACTTTAATTAGCTGGGAGGTGATTGCTGTTACGTTGGAAGTACCATGCATTGTGAGGGGGGCAGAAATAAACAACTCTTTCTTCTTAAGCTGCAGATAAAGACGACAGTTCAGAAGACATATCGGTGCCAAGCAGTCCACACACGGAAGCTATTCAGCACAGTTCTGTCAGCACCTCCAACGGCGTAAGCTCCACTTCCAAGGCCGAAGCGGTGGCCACCTCCGTTCTCACCCAGATGGCGGACCAGAGCACAGAGCCAGTGCTTTCCCAGATCGTCATGGCGCCTCCCTCCCAGTCGCAGCCGTCAGGAAGTTGATTAAAAACTTGCATTGCAGCAGTTTCTTAGATATACATTTGTGACTTTAAAGGGAAATCAACAAAAGACCAGTCTCCTTCTAGGAGAAATTGTAGCTTAAAATTAGTCGTTTTTAAAAATCAAACCCAAATTTGGCTTTAACGATTGGCAGGTGAAGGTGAGACAGAACACCAGTTACTAGTCTCTTTGCAAAAGACTTTTTTTTTTTTTAAGTATTAGGTTTACTAGTTATTTTTTGTGCTTAATGTGTAAAGTGTGTGTACAGTACAATGTGGTTTATTTCATTTTTAATTTGGTATTATTTCAACAAACATTGGGGTGAAATACTAAAGGTCATCCCCCAGACTGTGATAGTAATATTATGTGACATTTTATACCAAAGTTCTGCATAGTCCCTATTGACTTTGCAATGCTAGCAAGGTCATAAAGCACTAGGCAAGAGAAAGACAGTAACAGTAAATTTGCTTTTATTCTTTTTGCCTTTTTGTTGTTTTGCACATTATGAGAGGAAGAACATTGGGAGAAAAATGTTTGGGTTGTTTCATGTACAGCATTTTGGTTGACTTTTTAACCGTTGGGGTTTTTAATTTGTTTAATAGGGCCAGTACAGTATATGAGATACAGTACTCTTATGCACATACCTATCCTAGGTGAGGATCATTACTAAATAGATTTTTTCTTTTTCTTTTTTTTTTTTTAATTGATGTCAGGTTATTTTTTCTCCTCCAACACTTTCATTATGGGAGGAGGAGAGCTTTATTTCTCCAGTTAGCTAGATATCTGTAACTACCCTTTGTTGCTAGGCTGAAACCAGTAAGCAAGCATATTGTAAAATACAGGGTTATCAAATATGGAATACTTGGTATTCCAAGGTAGGTTGATATTTTGTGGATTTTTGAGTTGCAGACTGAGTTTACTCATGGTTTCGGATGCCAGAAAAGCCTAAAATCCTTCTTCAGACAACTCAAGACTTTTTTTTTTGTCATTGTCCTGTATTTGCAAGCTAACTTGTACTTAATTCTTGTGTAAGCACTGTCATCTTTTAGTAGCAAAAATTTTGATACCTTTCTTGTGGAAAAAAAAAATCAGTATCTACCGTATCTTGGAAACAATGTAATTATAATGTGGTGTGTGTGGTGTGTGCGTGAGAATGGTTCAGTAGTTAATGCCAGCAGTCTTTTGCTTGAATGTTTAAAGATGCCTTCAATGTGATGCTGGCTGATAGGTGATTGCAGTTTTAAAATGTTATTTACTGTGCGAACTTGGATAACTAACATTCCATGATGTAGTTTGTTTCTGATGAAATGATTGTAGGTACACTTTTTCTCATTATCCAATCATCTGTAGGATATTGAGTTTTTTAAATGTGCCATTATCTATTTTGATTCTGTACTCATGTTCAAAATACAGTACAATATTTTACAATAGATTAAGTTGTTTAAAAAAAATTAGATGTGTGCTTTCGGGTCGGAAAACTTTGTATAATAGCAAAAACAGATGCATAGTAGCAACTGGCAGTAAAGCAGGATTCCATTATGTATATAACAAAGATTTAATGCATTTATAATGGGTTGTGTAGTTCATTTGCTCTTCCTTCTCCACACTATACTATGTGTTTTTAAGTGTCAGTGCCATCAAATTTCTATTTGATTCAATTTTAAATCTAAAAAATGTAATTGATCCACAGGAAAGATCATAATTTCTACAATATATATACAACCATGCTATAATGAAAACTGGACGAAGAAATATCTAGGTCATATATGTATCATTGCAGGGCTTTAAGCATGCGTATAGTAAGGATTCTAAATATTTTGTATTTTAAAACAAAGTTGAGTTGATAACCTCGTGTGTTTGAAAGTCTTATGTTCCCAATTTCAAGGAAAAAAAATATAACACTTCTTGAGTGTTTTGGGGATGGTAAAATACAATGGACATCTTGTGAGAAGGAAATGAATTGCAAAGGCACAAAATGTGAATTCTGCAAGCAAGCTATACAGTCACTTTTCATTGTAGTTTTGGTGGACTAGATAAGGCCTCATTGATTATGCTATAATTTGCTCTCCTAAACACAAAGGCTTTTTAAACCATATTTATATAAGTGGAGTTTTTTTTTTTTTTATAACAAAGCTGTCGCGCTTGTATAATAAGTACATAAGTGTATAGGAGACGTGTAAACAGTTAATGACTTTAACGGTGGGGCTGGAAAAAAGAACCATTAAAATCTGTGTTCAGCAAATAGAGAAAAGTTATTAGTCGTACTACCATGGATTCCGTTTCGAGACGTATGTCACACTACTTCTGTACTTAGCATTTGGGGTCTTTACATTGGACATGTTTCACAAACTGTACTGTTCTCTTTTATGTGCAGTTTGCATGAGTAAATCATCAAAGAGAATAAAATCTATCTTTAAGTTATGTTCCTATTTTAATGAAATTATAATTGTTCTAAAAGGCAGCATTGTCTTCGGACTTCTTTCTTCTTCATTGCAATTACCAGCATTTTTCTGGAAGTCATTACTATAACGTAAGAAATAACGTGGTGTGCGTAAAAACACAGATGACTTTTTAGAAAATTAACCAAATTCCATTGCTCTGCAGTTGAAATCCAGCACCTGCTGAGGAGCTAGCCATGTATCTTCAGGTCCAGGAGCCTTAAGGTAATCCACAGAACGAGTTCACAAACAGCTTGCTGATCGCAGGCTTTCCTCAGCCATTTCTGATTGCCATGAGTGCGGCAGCAAAAGCGTTGTGTGTAACCAACATTTCCAGCCAACTTCCAAAGTACCTTAACCTCGTATTAATGCAGATGAAGCTAGGAAATTACAGATGCAGTCAGATGAACTGCTCGTAGTTCTGCTGTGAAAGGTTGAGAAGAAATCATGCCCTTGTGTTTGTTAGAATATTAAAAGTAGTTTGGTCTTATTTGTGAATGTAGGAAGCATAATCTATGGGGCGCTGCATCCTGTTATCATTTGAAAAGCTCTAGACTGGACTCTGATGTGGAGGATTTGGGGTAAAAAAAAAAAAAAAAAAAAAAAAGCTAAAGTTGTGCATGTGTTGACCAAAGAAAATTAAACTGCATGCAACTTTAAGCTCAATATAAGAATAGTGCCCAAGCCCCTCTTCCTTCGTTGTTTTCTTTTCCCAACTATATTCCATTTTGAGGAAAAAAGCTTGAAGGCTATAACAGGGCAGCAGGGCAAGAAAACAACCAACCATCTCCACTGAAAAAAAAAAAAAAAAGAAAAAAAAAACTCATTTGATATGTAAATATCCAATCCAAGTAAGCTTTTTCTCTTTAAAATGCTAATATAGGCTGGGCAAATAAAGATATGAAGATGTTACACTGATGGAAGTAGATGACAAGTGTTGGATGAGTGGTGATTTCAGCTACTGGAATTACAGAAGTAATTTGCTTAGAGACAGACACAAACATTTTAATTGGTCATCATAAATGATAATGAGGGGAAAACATAGTGAAATTAAGTGCATCCTAATAAAGTAAGGTATGTTAAATTATGCTGAAGGAAACTCCAGCAATGCTTCTTGACATGATTAATATACTCATGACAATGTGTCTAATGAAGGTTGTTTGCATTTATGTGCTGCCTGTTGCCTCCCTCAGTGGAGAAACAATTTGAACTGCACTCATTTACATTGCAGAGCAGTGAGTGAAAGATACCTTAGAGTAGTATTTTCTTTACATTTATTTTTAACCACTGTGCCAACAGTGGTACAGGTATGATTTATTTAACCTGTCTTATATAACACTGTGTAGGGGTAGGTCTACATGACACTGTCATGAAAAAAAAAAATTGATTTACAATGTTTTTTTAATTTAAAAAAAAAAAAAAAAACATATATATTGTCCTTTTAACTCCAGCTTTTAACGTGACTTTTTTTTTTTTCCTCCCAAAATTTAAGATCATGACCTCTCTTGTTCTTCATTTGCTTCCTCTCCAAAATATTTTTCTGTTTGGTGAGCCCAGGAAAGTGCATACATGTATTTAGTGTGGAATTTTGTGGTTTGACGTGCTGCTTTCTCCCTGGTTATGTTTGCTTTCTATGGCAACCTTCAAGAAGTTAGTAGTCGGGAAAGCAGTTTCTGCATGTTGTGTATCGCATCGTCAGCTAAAAAGATTACGAAATCTTGACATCTTCCTAGAATGAAGTATGTTACAAAACCTGTATTTAGATCTGGAAGGACTTCCTGAATTTCCAGCAACGTGGACTGTTTGGTGTTGCCCAAGTCATCATTAGAGATGCTCTGCAGAAGTCAGGAGCACTACTAGGCAGGGTGTATGCTGATGGCTTCATAATTGTGCAAAGTGCAGCTACCGTCAGAGTTTCCCATTTCCTAGGCGGGGGGTTAGTTGCAATCTCATTGCATGGCTGTAAGTAGAATAACAAGACAGGTAAACTTGATACAGGTTAAACCTTACTCAAAGTCTCTATCTACTGTTAATCATTTTTATAATGCATGTTTTTCCAAGCACTTTTTTTCCTATTCATTTTGGGGGAAGAGGAGAGAGAAGGTTCTTAAGTTTTAAACTGAACTACATATAGCAGAATCCAATCTAGGAATTATATCTAGGAATCATAAAAGTCTTGTGATTATGCAAGCATATTTATTACTTCTTTTTTTTTTTCCTGTTATGCTCACCTATCAGATAAGGGTACACACACTCACAGATCAGAAATGGCTGTTCAAATATGCCAGGCACCAAGAGCTTAAGATACCATGGATCTTGTCTACCTAAGAAAGCATCACTACGTTGACACAGTGGAACTGGCATAAACACACAGCTTTAGAGAATGCAAACTTTTGTTTTGATGTCTGCTGATTTATTTCAGTCCAGCTCATGTTTCTTGAGAAGAGAATAATAGTATTAAGCTACATTTAAAAACAAACAAAAATACATATCCTTACAAAACCAAAAAGGCACTTAAAATTTTGTAGCATGTCATTATCTTACAATATTTAACTTAAACTAAGGCACCTTCTGTAATCAAGCTTTCCCGAATAAGAGAGCAGAATCTGAGTTAGCTGGCTGCTAATCACCATCTATGCTTCTGTCTTGCTGGTAAACAATAATTTAGGCAAAGAGAACGTGAGTGTAAATGACTATTTCTGTGTATTGTGACATACTGATCATATGTCTTTTTTTCTTCTTGTAACCCAATATTGCCTGCGTCCAAGGCTGAAGTTGTTCCTCTGAAGTCATTGTCATACCTAGCACCTTGCAGTAGCTTAGCCTAGCAGGGGAGCTTTTTCCTGAATATTTTCTCGATTTAGATTTTCAGTTGCTCAAAAATCTATGATATCCGTGTCCGTGGGTTCTCTGAATGCTGCTGTAAGGCTCTGCCCTGAAAGGTATGGAGAACTCGCCTGATCTAGCCACAGCCATTCAGGCCCTTCCTTGTCTGTGGCAGCAGCAATTACCGTGGCTGTTGCCAGTGGAGCTGAAGAGCTATTAACAGCAAGACACCTCGGTGTGAGACGTAGCCTTGAGATGCATTGAGTATATATCAAAAAACACCTGGAAGTTCAGTGTTTCTGAAGCATGTTGGTATGCAGTTTTACATGACACAGGAACCTCACTTGTTTTTCACAGAGCATGTGAGGAATATCTTTTGGGTTTTGTCTGGGTTTTTTGGGGGCTGGCCTATAGTGGAAAATGACAACTACAGAAACAGGACTAGGAACCGTGCTGAGCAGAAGGCAATTCTACGGGGCTGATGAACAGCCTTGGGGAGGGACAATGAGCATAAGCAGAAGGATGTAAGGCCTGCCTAAGCAGGTCTCTACAATGTGGAGAACCCAGGCTTTGGTCTTTACCATGCTTTATGTAGTAGTTTGGTTTGGGGATTGCTTTTTGCTTAAAATGCTTTGTATCCAGAAAAAAATGATTTATTTTTTTCTCCCAATTTTGCCTGGTAACTCATTGCAGCCTAGCTAGTTCTGGGCTTCCAGCGGCAGCCCTCCTGTTCCTGTCCCGTGCTGCTTTTCTTTCCTTTGCGGGTTCTGCATTGTCGTCGACTGGCTCTCCTCCAGCAGCGCTTGTCCTGCACTGCAAAGGTAGGGGCGAAGACTTCCTGAGAATCTTTTCCCAAGTTTTTCTGACCTTCCTAAAGCTCTGTCAGTGTGCTGGCCTTCATACTGAATCCTCTTGTTTGGTTTCACAATGATCAGAATCAAGGTGCTTGGGATAACAACAACTTGAAAATAACTTAAAAAAAAAAAAAAAAAAAAAAAAAAAAAGTAATCTACAATTTCAGTTGTCCATCTCACAACATGCACCAAGAAGAATCTCTTAGTTCAAGCTAAGTACTGTGTCACTGATCTGCAGCACTGTACAAGTATTTCACGAAAACGTACAAAGCTGGAACAGGGCAGTAAACCATAAACAAAGAAGCTTAAATAGGATGCAAATACATTTTCCAGTCTTCTGTTATCTCTGTAATGGTGCAAGAGCCACCTCAAAACAGCTTCTCTAGGCATGCAAACCTCCAGTCTCTTCAGCATTTAGTTGCAAGTAGCACAGGTTGTGCCTCTCGTATGCAAATATGCTAATGCAGCTCACCCTGCAGATCACCCTGTCCGTGTGCAATCCCATTTCTGACCCTGCAGTACTCCTCAGAAAATGGAAATAATGGTATTTTTGGCATTCTCACATGGATGGTTTTCACCCATTTTCTCACAGAAGTGCTGGGTGCTACGTTGATACTCAGCTTGTGGATTTTGCTCTGATGAACTGCTAAAGAGGTCCCTATGTACTTGGAGCAGTGGTACTTAGGATCATCTAATGAGAAAGAAACATCCACGTGTAGGTTTGTATAAATGCAAAATTAAATATGTTTATTGGAGCTGTTTTGACTTTCCATAAGTAAGAATTAACTGTGCTCTAGTCTCCTACTCCTTAGAAGTTTATAGTTCACCTCTCAGCCTTCCATTTTGCTGCACAGTAGGGGAAATCCTCCTGCTCCTTTTGTTCTCATCCAGTACTGACAGCTTGCAGACGCTAAACAAGACACCTCCGTGCCACTTCAGGGTGTGCAAAGTAGAACTGGATTGCACCTCGGAGTACGGTGTGTTGTACCACGTGGAGACAAAGAATGAAAATGTCATCTTGTACATCACGGCTTGCTTGTACATGTTGAAATTAAATGACCTGGCACAAACTATAATATCCATAACTGCGGCTTGTAACAGCTCTAGTCCTGATTGGGAATTATTTTTTCTACTGCAGCCTGTATTGAGGGTTTATCCAAAAATAGCACAGGAAATACAGTGCACAGTTACTGGAGCAAAGCATTTCTGGCAGTTGTCCATGGCATGCTGCAAGTCTGTGAACTGGCTTACATTCATCTTTCATTTAAAGATGTGAAGAAGACTTTGGTAAGTGCTGACTGCAGCTCAGCTCCCTGCCTACCGAGTTGCAATCTATAGTTAAACAAAGGGGATTTATACGTTGGCAAGTAAAATTATCCTGTGTTAGTGATGTCTTGCTTATGCAAGACAATGGATAATAAATTATTAACGGAGTGAGGTAATTCCATTTTATACTATTTCCTGCTGTCTAACAAGTAATTCAAAATCTGGGAGTTTCCAGTTTCTCAGGAACGAAATGCCATCTAGTGGCAACTGCTAAATGTTTTGAGCGAGTACATTCCTTTACATTATCATAAAATGTGTAGGTATTCTTGCTGATATCCTGCATTTTACAGCACATTGAGCTGTAAAAGCGCTTGAGAGAGGAAGATGGAGAGGCTGGGGAAAGGCGCAGCTCCCATGTGTCTGCGCCTGCATCCCCCGTTGGGCAGCGCTGCTGAAAACTCCCTTCCTTCCTCAGCTCCTGGTGCAGGCAGCTGGGCTTTCCCCTGCTCGGGGCTGGACAAACTTCCAGACGAGCTGGCAGGGTGTGTCTCGCTGTTAACTAATAGTAGCAGACAAAAACACTAATTTGGCTGATGCTGTACGAAGAGAAGCTGAAAGCTGCCTCTGCTTTGCCAACTCCATGCTCACCTGTCCCTCTCCTGGTAGGGGGCTTTTCCCTCTGGTTCTTCCTTCCCAAAGGAGGTAAGGGGAAACGGTTCCCTCTTTGCTGTACAAGCCCCTTCATAGCACGAGTTGCCTACTTGACTCCTTGGAGAATATAAACTTTAAAATACATCAAAATTGAATTTGGCCTCTCAAATACGCTCCTGGAAGCAGTTGCCACCATGAACTAGGGGCTGGAGTTGAACAGCAGACATTGCTTGTACAGCACAAAAAAAAAATAATACTTTTTTTTTTTTTTCTTTTTTTCCCTGAAATTATATTTAAATGCATTTGTGAATGTGAGCTGGGGGTTGGACCCAGCAGTCATACCCTGCCTGTGATCTGAGCCCCCTGATGGGGGTACTCCCGTGTTAGAAGCAGAGCTGACTGAAGACAGAGCTGCAGCCTTTCATCTGCCAGTGATTTTGTGCTTCATTGTGACTGGGGAGGGGTCTGCTTTTGTTAATGCACCTGCTTTTTCCAGTTTGAATTTCTCTATTGGTTCATGCTACCCTGTCTCAACACGATGCTCACAGCATCTGCCCCACCAACCCTACTCTGCCCTAAATTTCTGTTGGCAGTGTGCCCTGGATGTAGCCACAGGCCTGAGGCTGGTGCAGCGATATGCAGATCACCAGACCAGCTGGGCAAGCTGATCTCTGGTTTGGCTTCAATTCAAAGTGCCACATGCACAGCTGTAAAGAGGAGCCGGCCAGCTGCATCTCATCCTCTCCACCCCCTGCGTGAGGAACTCTGTCCTGCCTGGGGTTAACTCAGCTGCAGTGTAGGAATTTCCTAACAAAGAGCAAAACTAGGTGCCTGTGGTGGCAGGGTTGCCTTTGCAAGGAGCCTGTAGACACACGGTGACCTCTTGCTGCCCGTTGCCAGCGTCCCAGCCCAGCAGTATGCCAAACGGCTGCCGAATTCAGGGAAAACCTCAGACTTCACCTCATCAGCCAAGTGGGTTCAGAAGAGAAAACAGCCCCAACAGCGCTGAAGGCACAGGGTAAGGTGGGAGATGAGCTTCTTGGGGCCTGCCAACAGAAGAGCTAGTGCCTGCTGTGTGGTTTAGTTCTCCTCGCCAATCAACACGACCATCACCCAGGTATGGGGGCAGAATTCCTGGAATGCCAGAGGAGCAGTGCCTGGTGATGACAGAGCTGGAGAGAACTGAGGGCTCAGGATCTCCGTGTGGGAGATGGAAGGGCATTTATAGGTGATGGGGTGGAGGAAGAAACAGGATTTCAGCATTAGAATGGGGGGGGTATCCCACCTTTCCCTCCCTATTCTGTGTTTGTATGGGCACTTTTCTTATCTCTGTTTCCTCCTGCTTTGGTGAAGATTTTTCAGGTACAAAGCAAAATGTTAGAAAGAGCAAGCACATGGCATTTTCTTGCCTCCTGGCAGTAACGGCTGGTGAGAGTCAGTCCTCAGCTCCGAGGGGTCTGTCCCAGCCCCATACCACACCTTCCACCCAAACGAACTTTGCAATTGCAGTGCAAATGTCCAGTGAGCTTCAGCTGCGGAGCTGAACTTGATTCAGCTGCCACCTGCAGTGCTGGGGTGGGCATTACTTGGTTGTGTTGGTCCCCACGTGTCGTACCTTGGAGATAAGGACCGGACTTCTAGCACAACTCCACCTCCTTTGAAAGAGCAAGGTGGATCAGTTTATAGGGACAGATGCTAGTTACAGGGCTTGTTTGTAGCATAGTGCATTGCTTTGACACCTTGGAACAGAAATCCTCACGTTCTTTTGCAGTTCTGGTGACACAGAGACTGTCACGGCAATAGCCAGCTGTTCTTGCATCTTACAACAACCTTGCTTTCCTCACGTTGTATAGAGTTGTCCAAGTAACTGATAAATTTTATAGTCCTATAAAGAGAATCAATAACACACCAAGTCTTAGTAATTGTCTCTGGCACTGCCAATTTAGGACCTGGATATCTGTTAATTTAGTTCTGCTTTGCGAGGGGCTTTTCACGTGTCTTAGCTGACAATAAGCAAAATGTTCACAGTCAAGGGATGCAACTGTTTTATTGTTAAAGGAAGAGGAAATAACACTCTTTTCTCCCCTTTCCCTGCCCTCCTCTCCCCAGCAAAACAGTAGCATCAGTTACAGCAAAGTTTCTCTCTATGGAAAGCACATAATAAATCATGCCTTTTGGCACAGAGAAAAGGGATTAGAAGGGATCAGGTAATTCTGTCCTTTCATAAGGAATCATTGCTGTAAACTCGCCTTCACCAGAACTATTTTGAGACTGGCAGATCAATTAATGAATAGTGAAAATCTCAAATCCTAATTAAATCCCACTATTACTTCCAAGGGTGGTTTGTCTCCTCTCCAGGAATACTTGATTTAAACAGCTTGTTTGTTTAACAGGAAAAGCTATTGATCCCTTCAATAACACTTTAAAATCATTAGGAGAAAAACTTTAATCTATTTCAGCTCTTTGAAGTTGCTTTGGTTAATGTCATCTCCCTGTGATCCCGAAGAGCTAATGCTGGTCTTGAAAGCTATTTCCAGTGTTACTCCGTGCTTCTCTTTGTGCTCTGCTGCTGTTACCTGAGTGCTTGCAGAGCTGGCTGTGATAAGTGCAGTAAAGCTGAATGGTACCAGCAGTGCATACGCTTGCTCGCTCAGTTTGAAAGCTTTTATATTCTCCTTCCAAAGTCTTCCTGGCAGAAGGCATGGAAACATGGCTGAACTGCAACGTAGTTATCTAAGGCTTTTGCTATCTAAGCACTCTGAGATTTGAATTTATGAGCATCCTCAGCCCATTAAAGTTCATTCTACAAAGGCAGTTGCACGTTTTCACTTGACAACTACATTGCATATGTCAATAGAGTAGGAAATTCTCAGAACATTTCTGAAGTTCAATTCTTACTCATACAGACCATCTTCTAAAACATCGTGAAAACTTGATCAGATTAGGAGCTGAATTTTGCCTTGCCAGGGCCTATCCACCCTTACTCATACAAAGCAAGTTACTGAGCTTTAAAATACCCTTACACATTTCATGTGCTCTTAAGCTTGAACATTTTTTCAAAGGACCCTAAGTAGCCTCGAGGATGCAGCTCTGAGAAGCAAGATGCATGAGAACTGCCAGATAACTGATTCCCTGATTAAAAGCATTCTATTTTTATTTTTGAATGGCTTCAGTAATATTGGATTATCTAAGAATGTAGAAATAATTTAGAGGGCTCTGGTATTAGAAAATCAAATAATTGCGCTAAGAGAGAAGTATTTTAAAGAATGTGGTCTTAAAGTAGTTAAAGAGTAAATAGAATTTTTCATTATTTATTGGGAATAAAAGCTGCAAGTTAAAGATCCAGTACAAAATAATTCTCCCTTGTGGATGTTCTGCGCAGCAGCACTTTAGAACTGCAGGTCTGGTTTGCTTATGAGAAAGTTTAATATCTTCAGCAATTCTTCAAAGCCATGCAGTGGATCCAGAAGTCTTGATTTACTGCACTGAGACCACCGCTGATTTTGTGGCATAGTTTATGGCGTCAAGTAGGAGCTCATCTGCTCGGGGTTAAAGATGTTTTGAAAGTCAAGACTAGAAATAGCTTGAAGATTTTTTGATGGCTTGCTTGTTCTTGGTTTTCAGTGTATATGGATAAAATTATATTCATAACAGTTTATTCCCAAGACTATTTTGCAAATGGCTTGCCTTATGCTTTTTAAATTGTAATTACCAGATTTTTTCAAATACATACAAGCTCTATTTCAACTAATGCCTTAATATGTATTTTTAAACATGGTGTAAAAAGGAAATATTATGAAAGTTAAATGGAAGCTACAAGCTGCATTTTAGAGGCAATATAAACACACTTGGGTGTTTTACAGCCATCAGTATTATCTCCTTTGACACTTGAGGCTTGTCCCTAGGAGACAGAAAACAGAAACTTCCTGGAATTTCTTTAATTACCCTGTTCATTTCACTTAATAAAGCAAGCAATCAAAAACATATTGTGGGTTTTGTATGCAGAACTCTTAAAAACGTAACTTAGCGTGCATGCCAATGTACAATTGTACAATCTGAGCAAAATTGTACAATCTGAGCAAAAGTGCAAGCAATTTTGAAATTTCCTAATATTTTATTAACTTCATGAATTGATCTTGTATTAGAGGTAGCTGATGATAAGACACACTAGTAAGTGCACACACGAGCAATAAGAAAGCTTGCTGCAAGTCTAGCATTAAAGTACAATCAGACCACAAATAAAAATACCGTTTAGCAGTTCTAAGTAGTTTGGTCACTTGCCCATTCCCGTACCGCTTGCTTTCAGCGTCACCTGGAAACTGGCGTGGGAGGGAAGCTCTGAGTGCCACCGTCAGTCCTTCAGGGCTCCAAGCACCAACATGCTGTGCGACCATGATCCCAGTGAGAGCTCCAGCACCTCGTTTGTGTGCTCACACCCGCAGGAAGATCATACCCTAATGGGAGGTAAGTCTCACTTAGTTTTGGTCACATCTAGCAATCCATGCAGTAGCAATTATAAAAGAAATTTGGGTAGCTCAGGGGTTTTTCTTCCCACATAGCATACTTTGTTTCCCAATGCTTTTCCAGCTCCTGCTCTTAGAAAGAGCCATCTTTCCCCTGCAGGGCTGTAGTATTGGAAGTATTTTATATTCACATTTGAAAGTATTAGAGGAGTTTGATGTTTATTGAATAAAGAGACCCAAAACACTTAGACCATTTTAGAATTCTACCTCATTAATTCCTATGCATGACAATCACCTTTAATTTCACCCTTACCACACTCTTAAAATCAAATGAACTAAAGGTGAAAGCTTGGGGAAAAAATGGGAATGAAGCTGTTTTTGGTATGAGAACGACCTTTGAACTGGATGACAGGGAGGAATTACCTATCTGAGAAGCTGCAGGTAGCCACCTAATTCAGAGCAGAAGAAGGCATACTTCAGATCCAGCCAGCCCAGCACCTTCGGTGCTCCAGCATCAGCGGTGTTAGAGCAAAGAGGGGGCAAAGGTGGGTATTCTGGTAAGGTGTTGCTGTTTTCATCTGTTGCATGGGAAAAGCTGGCTACGAAGAGTAATTCGGGTGCAGGCTTTCTTTTTAAAGGAAATTACATCAGAGATTAAGATCATAGGATTTTCTCAAGATCCATAGATAGTATCTACTATCCATATTATCTGTTCTTGATGTATTTCTCATCACATTTGTGTAGATGCCTTGGAAATCCCATTTAGCGGGAGCCGTAATGTGAAAGTCTTTAAGAATTATTTTGAAAAGGGCTTTGCTCAGGCAGCATAGAGAAGAGTGAGCTTTTTTCTTTTGATGCTGTCAAAGTCAGTCAAAAATGGCATGATGTCTCATAGCAGCAATCTAAACACAGCAAATACGTTAGATGTTAAGCAAACAGCTTTAGTTCAGTCTTGAAATTAGGATCATGTTCCTGTGCTGCTTCCCGTTCGATCTTGGGGCATTCAATTCTAGGGTAACCAGAAAAAAAAAATCTATTTCTAAAGGCTGCTGATGTCACTTTGTTAAACATTTCTCATGACCCAGAGAGCCAAAAGCAGTCCTGTTAAGTCCATTTTTCACTTCACTGATGTACATCACCCACTGTAAAGTTGTTAGAAGAGAGAGTGCAATACCCACTGATTAGGACAGGATGCCAAATGTGATTTCATAATGTTGTGGTTGTGATTTAAAACAGAAAGAATGGTGGATATGGTGCACGTATCTTGCTTTCCTTGGCAATGATCATCAAATTCAACAAGCAGGTTTCTCCCTGTAACTGCTACTTTGCTCGTCTGCACCCTGCAGATAAAAGAAAAAATATCCTGACAGCTTAAAAAGGAAAAAAGATTTTATTGCCGCAGAAATCTACAGACTGGTGCAAATCCGAGCAGGGCGCTGAATGCGTCTGGTTTGCAAAGGTTGCTCGTGGCTGCCGTGCTTGGAGCAGGGATTCTGCCTCCCTCTGTGCCTGTACAGCGTTGGATAACGTTAGGTTTAAATGACTTCGCCGTTAGCAATGAACAACAGTGGCGTCAAAATGCTGGTAACGTGCAATGCCAGTTCTGTACTTGGTGATAGGCTTGGTGTTACGTCGCAGTAGCTGTCACTTACACAAACATTAATTTTAACTAGAAAGCTGAAGAAAGCTTGGTAGTCAGCCTTCCAAGTTTTTATTAATGACTTTTAAATTAGATAGAACAATTGAATTTATCTTACTGAGCAAGTGGTAGAAATCTGCCTCACCGTCTTCCAGGGAGTAAATGTTGCGTTGCAAATAAGAGGAACTGGGAAGGCGCTCGGTAACGCAGCCGCTGGCTGCTCCCCGCCTGCTCCAGGCACTCCCAGCAATTATGCATTAGAAGCTAAATTAAATTCTGCACATGACAAGGCTTCTACGGAGCTGTTTTCCTGCTGTCAAGGGGGTCTGTTGCACGAAGACAGTAACTGTGATGAGATGCTACCCCTATTCAGGTAACATTTCACCGTGTCTTCATTTTTACTATTTCCCATTAATGTGGGACAGCTTTAATTTACGTTTTTTTCCTTCACACAGTATTGTATTTACAAACTGGAAACCTTTCTTTACACTTGTGTATAAATCTTTATAAATGTCAGTAATTAATTTTAAAATCTCATTTATCAACCTATGATTAGTGAATTAGTTAAGGTTTGAAGTATAAATGCCTGGTAATTAGAAGCAATTTTGTACCAGACCCTCAGACAAGGTGATGGATCAAAGGAAGACGACAGTGGGTAGCAGGCCACTGCGCTCTGCGCTCAGCATCAGAAGCGAGGGGGCACAAGGACAGGGGCCAAGATGAAGATCTAAACACTAGAAACCAGGAAGGAAATTTAACACGGAGAGTGAAGCAGTAGAAACTGCCTGTGGGATTTAAAGTGCCATGAGGCTTAGGGGACAAAGGCAATAAACCAACTGAAAGACAACGAACAGAGCTGAGAATAGCATCTTACATCCCTATTACTCTTCTGCAGACTTTCTTCTTAGGTACAATCTCAGTAAATGCACCCCAGAACATTCCTACCAGGTGGCTAGTGTAATAATGCTTTTCCCATGGGATGCGATGCTAACAAATTGATTTTTAAAAGGAGGGCTCCACAAGGGCTACAGATGGAGGGGAACAGAATACCCAGGTTGTCCTTGCTTCCATTTAAATCAGTGGCAAGCTACTCGGTAGTGCCAAATTGGGTCCTCTTCTGCACGAGGGAGCAGCCACAGCCTTGGGGCTGGGCGGCAGCAGGCGGGGGCCTTGTGCTGGTCACTCCAGCGTTTCCTCCCAGCGGCAGACGGTGAGTGAGGTGAGCTCCAGCTCTCTAACGAAATTCCCAGAGTTGTTAAAACGTTATTACGGGTGTGCTAAGATGTGCTGGCCTGGTGAGGCATGGTGTAGTTTTAGGACAGTGTTGTGTGCACGCCGCCTGTGCCACCACCTACGAGGGCAGGTGGGGAGCTCTGGGTACGAGGCTGACCGCAAAGTCCCTTCCAAAGCGGCTGCTGTTCGCACGCCAAAGCCCGCTCCCGAGCCATGCAAATAATTTAATAAGAAATAATGATCCGGCTCAATTTGGTTTGAAAACTCAGATCAGCTGCAGAACTCTTCCTGGCACAGCAAAATACGATGACAGCAACTACGTGTGGAATGACCAACACACTTCCTTAAACCTCAGCCATAACTGCATTAATAACAAAGACTTGATTAGACGATTGAAACGACTGATCTAATTACTCGGGCTGACCTTAACAACTGCAGCATTGATAACGCTTATTTTGGAAAACAGTATTACTTTCTCTGGACAAGAAAACATCTCTAATATAAACAAGTAGTTCACTAGATAGCGATCAAGATTTTGGAGTAGTAGAAGAATAAAAGCTGGTTATCTAATTCAGGGAAATTAAAGCTTGCTATTTAATTCCAGGAAATGCAGGGAAAAAAAAAAAAAAAAAAAAGTATGAAGGTTTAACTCCTTTCAAAAATAAGGAAAGCAAAACACTCTGTGCATACAAAGATTGAATTGTGGAGGCAGAATGGCAAAGATTATTTGTGTTGCTTCTTCCAAACCATTTCCATCTATTTTAATCTCATTATTTCTCAGTAGCCCAGCTGCTCCAGAAAGTTTCACGCGTTATACTTGCAAAATGAACAAGTTTTGTGAAATCAGGTCCGTCGTGCTACTATTCATTTGGGAAGAAATAAAAGGGAGGAAATGACTGCACTGAGATGAAATGCTTATTAAAAACAAACAAACAAAAAACTTTGCACAATAAACAAAGTATATCACCAAAAAAAAACCCACGTTTTCAAATATTTTGACTGCCCTCAAACGACCTTTAAAGCAAGATGCAAAGATCTTGGCATCTTTCCTACAAAACCTCTCCCTTTTGCTCTCTACAAAGGGGCCAGGTAGAATTTAGAGCATGGCAAAACCACCTGTACCTCACGGCACAGAGCATTCATGTTTCAGAGAGACCTTTATGTTGCCTCCTTGAAAGGAAACGTGTTGCAGGTGCCGGCCGAGCCTGAGCACAGGTCCCGCTGCTCCTCAGTGCCCTCAGCGATGCCTCCACGTTTCCCCTGAAGGCTGTGGGATCTGCACAGCCGTGATTAACCGAATGGGAGCGAATGAACTTCGTGTGTTGCTCGTGCCGGGGCTGGATTTGAGTTCTCAGCGCACGCAGCCGGTGTCTGGGTGGCGAAGCGATGCTGACGGGTTGGCAGCTACCAGGTCGTGCAGCTCCGCTCGCACGGCTGCTGGGGAAGGTCTGCCGAGTGCGGACCGACTGCGGCTCCAAGCGTTTGGTTTCGGGCTAAAACTGCCAGCTGTGGCACAGAGTCACACCGGGCGCGATGCTCTCTCTTCACTCAAATGATTTGACTCCTAGGATTTACAGTCCCGAGCAGCCAAAGCAGCCGGGCTGGTTGAAACTTCTTGCGCCTGAACAGCTCTGAGGGGGCTTCCACAACGCCCTCCCTTCTCCTCACAGCTCCGCGCACCCGCTGCCACGCTATGGGAAATTCTCGCCGGCCTTCCACCCCGCTCTAAAAAGTTGTGTGTGTGTGTGTGTTTTTTCACAAGAAAGCGGTGGTCGTTCCCCAGACTGCTCTGTCTTTTGTACCAGGTGCGTGCAGCTCCGAGGCGGTGCCTCAGGAGGGGGCTGAGGGGCCGCAGGCCGACCGCCGCCCTCGGCGTGCCCGGCGGCCCGGCCAGGGGCTCCCCTCACGGAGCGGCGGCGACAACGGGGGGCAGCGCCCGGCCTTGGCTCGCCTCGGGGGCGCGGGGGCCGCTCCCCTGCCCCGCGACCGCCCGGGGGGGGCCGAGGGCTCCGCTCCCGGCTCTTTCCCTTTGTGCCCCGGCGGCGGCCGCGTTTCCACGGCAACCGTCCCGCGGGCGGCGGCGGCGCAGGCCGGGCGGGCGGCAGGAGGCGGGCCGAGTGGCGGCGCAAGATGGCTCCCCGAGGCGGCGGGCCGCACTGAGAGCGCGGGCAGGCAGCGAGCAGCGGCAGCGGGGCCGCGCCCGGCCCCGCCGCGGCCCCCTCGGCTCCGCGCGT